>NC_141573.1:3000000-3224616 GCF_036417535.1 Chlamydotis macqueenii | reverse complement strand
TGCAACAAAGCAAAGCATGCACTCACGCTTGCGCCGCGTACATTTGGTAATTAGTCTGTTCAAAGTACAAGTCTCCTCTGGAAGAAATCACTCGCGCAGCTCAAACCCCTCTGAGATCCAGTTGGTGTTTGGTGTTTACGGCTGTTTATGGGTGACTTAGATTCTATTAACAGCCACCTTGGGGTTTGGCAGGGGGGCATCGCTTGTGGGGCAGAGGCGAGGGCAGGCAGCTGAAGAGCACCTGTTTTTTTCCCTTTTCCCCAGCCAGGCAGCCGGCATCCCCGTTCTCCTCTCCCGGCGAGGCTGGTGGGGGACGGCTTTGTCCCCCTTCTGCCCTGCAGACCTGCCGAGCTGTGGGCACCAGCTCCCCCACCGCGATCGCCCCAATCCCAACCTCGCATCCTCATCATCCTCAGGGTGTTTTGTACCCCTTCCCTCCCCAAAAAGCGCCACGTGGGATAGGAAAGGGCTTGTGCGGAGAGGGGACAAGGCACCCCCACAGCCCCCCTTCGCTCTGCGCTCAGCCAGGGCATCTGAGGGTGACCCTGGCCAGCGCTCCCTTTACGGGGGGTTGGGGATGCGCTGGAGGGAGCTGGTGCCTGTGTGTGAAACCAGGGAACAGGGGAAACCAGTTCACAGCCGGTGGCTCAGAGACACCAGTTTTTGGAAAAAAAAAAAAAAAAGTCTATGCTGTGTTTGGCACCAACACTTAATTTGCTAATCAAACTTTTGCAAAGGGTGCAGGCAGAGGTGTGTCATCAGGGAGTCCCATCCCTCCGAGACGCCACTGGGAGCTGCAATCCCTGCCCAGTTTATGGTCCCGTTGCCTTTCACCCCTCTGAGCAGAGCCCACGCCCAAGGCCCCTCACATCACAAAGGCCCAAGGCTTTCTGCTCTAAACCGAGCTGCCCTCAGTACAGAGGGAATTCTCTTTGGTTCTCAGTGATGCCACCATTCGTAACAAACAGCGATAATAAATACCTCAGCAAGATCAAAAGATCCTTAAATAGCCTTAATAAAAAAATAAAAAAATAAAAAAAATCAGGGAAGTGCAATTTGGTTCCTTTCTTCACCACTTCTCTTCTCTCCGCTCCGCGGAAGTTGACAGCTGTGTATTTTTTACATCTCAAAGATCCGCATCTCATTGTACGTAGAGAGGCCGGCCGGGTGCTTTGTGTTTTCCGTAGTTTTGTCCAGCGGTTGTCCCACTAACCGGCCTCCTGCCAACGGAAAGGGGTTGCTCCCTTTGCCTGCTGACAGCGTTTTCGCTTTGAAAGCGAGAGTCGACCGCTTCTTAATTAGCACTGTCACGAGCTGGTCACCGAGGGCGGGGAGCGCCCAAAGGAGCTCCGCTATTTACTGCTGCTTGCGGCCGGCGCGGCCCGAGGATGCGAATCCGGCACCGCCTCAGCTGCTGCCGGCAGCGCCCGGGAATTCTCCCGATTTAAACCACGAAACACGTCTCGGAAGCACTGCAAATAAACGCAGCGCACTTTATAAAAAGCGCAGAGATTGATATGTTGTAAGAGGGAGTTTCCTTTCAGACCCCAGGTATCCCGAGGTGCTTTACACAATAACGTTGGGACCTGCCAGCTTGGATTTTGCCGCTGCGATTCTGCTCACGAAGCCCCTCACCCAAATACCGCTCAAACGCACACAAAAAACTCCTTAAACTCTGAAGAATATCTATCACCTGTTTGCAGAAAACCATGAGCAGTTATGACTATCGCTAGTATTTGCGTTTATTGCAAAAGCAGCTACGGAGCCCCGGGCCAGGCGGTGCGCTGCGACGTGTGCCGCACAATCCAAAGCAAATGATGGGACCGCAGCACGACAGCAGTGCCACCTCCAGCCTCGTGCTCCATCGCCGTCCTCTTTCACCCAGAAAGTCCGATAAAAGCAACTGCTCCAGCCAGCGCACCTTTCACAACCAGACATGTGGATGCACCTAATCCTTCAAAAAAAAATTCCTCCTTTTTTTTTTTTCCTGGCTTAAACAATATTTTATCTTGAAAGCATTAACAGCAAATAAAGCTGGAGACTTTTTGACCAGACCACGTTGCTGTCAGCATCTCTCCATCTCCTACACTGCAGATTCCCATCTGATTGCTGGGCTTACAAACACACATATTTTCCTTTGTGTGTTGGTTTGAATCCACACAAAATACAGGATGAATTTCCTTTGAAGAAAGTGGGAAAGCAGTATGGCAACAAGCCTAGGTAGGTATCAAGTTACTTTCTGTAATTCATCTTTTCTGTAATGAGAGGCTTGCGAGAAAGATGCTCCTCCGGTCGCCCTTCAGGTCAGGCAGGTACACACCAGAACACCAGGCAGGTATCTGTCATCTGGAGATGGCTTCGAACCAGCTCCCGGGGCAGGAGCACTACTGAACTTTAAAGGTATTTAGATCCAAATCTGCATCCGCGCTTTGCGGTTGACCATTTATCCCACTCCCCCACCACATTATGCATATATATATTTTTTTTTTCAACAACAATCCAGATCAAAACACGAGATGTTAACAACTTTCGACTTCAAGGCAATGGTTGGCATCTCAGTTTTCTGGCTTACATTTGTAAAAATGAGAGGACTCGCACCAATGTGCCTCGCATATGACTCGCAGCGTTTTCCTGAAAATACTGATCCATTCTGCAGATTAGCCTGGCTCAAAACAGTTAGGAAAAAAAAATAAAATACAGGAATACAGTGGGAACACGTGTAGTAGATGGAATAGATTGTGTGATTTCTGTGCCAGAGCACTTTATCCCATCCTTTTTTTTCCTGCTAGGATCACACAGTAACTTCCTAGCGCTTGGGAAAACCTCCAGTATGAGACTGGAGATGAGACAAGGATCAGGAACAAATACAGGATTCCCGGACATTAGGTTGATACCTTCCTGGGAAGGTCAGAATTTCAATGAATTTAGGTTTTCAGGCCAGGAGGGAGAGTAATAAAGATACAGAGTTCAGGCCAAAGCAGCTTCCAAAATGCAGTCCAATAACTTGCAGGTATCAGAAGATAACAATTCTTTTAATCTTTTAATGGCATTTCAAATTCATTACCCTATAGAGCGATTGCAGGTACTTTGGGTAGGTTCTGCTGGCGCAGCTCCACCTGCCCACGGTAGACACCTCGTGGCTTTCCGCTCCTTGGCTGAAGAAGCTTGCAAATGTCCCACCCGGAACACTTCTATGAATTAAAACAATTCATTCCCATGAATTCATCAGGGATGCAACTTTGAAGTTTTCCTTTTGTGAGCATCGGGGTCATTGAGAGTCATTCCTCGCAGCGACCGCGGGAAAGGAGTCAGGATTCAGAGGGGAAGGGCAGCCAAGGAGTCAAGGTGTCCTTGGTAAACCTGATAATCAGCTCAGGACAAAGTGTTCCACAGGATTTCGTGGTGTCACTCGTTATGCTTTCACAGGGGTTATGTATTACAGGAGTGGACAATGGGATCTCCAAAATCCTTCAGGTCTTTCATCTCTACAGTTTCATTTTCAACAGGCTTTAACAGTTTTCTCTCTCAATGAGGGAAGCATCCACGAAACTACAAGCTGAATTTGGCCCTTGAGCTAAACTTGGTGGCTCTCACAACCTGCAAAGTCTGGGCTGTGCTAACAGGGGAAAAAAAAAATTCTTGGAAGAGGAACTTTTCCTTCTTTTGAAGTCAGAATGGATTTGCAAGGGTCTTATGCGATGAGGGGACAGTTTTAAGTAGAGGGGATATGTGTATAATTTTAACCATGTAAATAGTCCTCTGCAGCCTGGGAATCTGCAGAGTTTTCAAGGCTTTAAGAAGTTGGCACTGCATACTTGTTAAAATCAGTTTAACCACTTGCCAAGAGGTTTAAAGAAAGCCGACACCTATTTTGCATGAATAGGAATATTGCTCTGATGAATTTAGTTATACTAATGGGGAAGCTTAAAGAATCTGCTCCTGCCCATGACAGATTTTTTAAGGCAAATAATAAGGTTCTGGAGGGTGTAACCTAAAATAGACATTTCATAAAAGATTCATCCTTGAACAAAAATGTCATAAAAGCATGAAATGAAAAATAGACGACAATCAGAATTCCTCTTGAAGTACTTTGTAGTAATTATTTTTAAAAATCCCCACAAAAGACTCTTTTCAATTGCAGAATAGCAAGTGAGGTCTGTATGGTTCAAGGCCAAATAATTTCTGCAATGGAAAAAACAGCTTCAGTTCTTCAGTTCTGATGTAAGGTATTTCAAATGGGCACCAGCTTCAATTACTGCTTTCTTTCCCCCAGCTTCTGCGGGACATGAATTGCCCACAGATAAACCCCCTGCTCTGCAAAGTGATGACCAGCATCATTTGCAGCTCTAATGCTCCCGATTCCACAGTGACACCAAGTATCACAGCCTTTGGATAAGGGTCAGGGGGCTTGGGGGACCACATATGGGGCTGGAGACCCCTCCTTGCCAGTCTCCAGCTGGTCCAGTCATGCTGGTGGATGGCACCTGCTCCTGAGCAACTTAGAGTAGACCAGGAAACTTAAACCCTTTCCTCTCTCCTGCCTCCTTTGTGTCCTGCTTGCACCCCACGGACCCCACAACCAGCTCTTTTCTCTCCCAGCACGTTGCAACAGGGTGAGAGGTGGCCACGGAGCAGGGCAAGTACTCTACTTCCAGCCTTTGTCCTCGTTGCTGCAAGGAAGAGGTCATGAAAACAGCATCTCCCCAGCTCTGCAGGGGGGTGTCATGGAAAGAGAGGCGAGACCAGTGCAGATGTTTAAGAGCCAAGCATGGTGGCTGGACACAATGATAGCGTCTAACAGTTGTGATCAGATGAGCATCTAGTGACTGCGCTACTAATACGAGCTTTAGATATCACCTGAAATTACTACCATGGTGGAAGCACATCGCCACCATTGTGGTGACAGATCTGCTCTAGAGGAAGACATTTTCCTATGACAGAGTCGCACTTTTAAATCACTCAAATTGTAAATATGGCCTGGAAAGCGTCAGCAACTGGAGAATCAGTCAGGATTTGTCGCATATCAAAGCAGTACTGCTGGTCCTTACCACCACAAGGCAGGTACACACCACTTTCCTGCCTCAGGCCTTAGTGGTGGCCTAAGCGGAAGCTGGTGGGAGCAATACATCTATGACATAACCCTCAAGTAGCTCCAAAATCCCAACTGCCAGCTGAGCTTACTGCATTTCCCCTTGGAAACAGGCCCATTCTTGCCTGTTCGGGGTTTTTTGTAGTGATGCCCAAGCAGCACAAATGGGTGAGAATCAGTCAGCAGCCCGCTGGCACGTTGGCGAGCGCTCACCAGTGCCTCGACGTGCAGGGTCCTGCTCGGCGGGGAGCGACGGCGGGGGGCAGAGCGAGCCAGACTTGGCTCCCGACATCTCCCATCTTCCCCACCACCCAGGGCTGTTTCACACCGTCTGAGCTCACCACGCTTTCATCTTTTATTTTCCCTTCTCGTGTCTCGTGCAGGAAAAGGCATTTCCTGAGCTGCCAAAACCCAACTCTGCTCCACCAGCGGGTGCTGGATGAGACCTCTGCACTGTGGGGAGCGGGCACGGAGCTCGGGTGCAGCCACAATTTCCCAGCTCCTCAACAGGGAGGAGCCCCTTGCGCATCCGCAGCACGACTGGTTCCCATCCCAGAGCGAGCCCGTGCATCTGCCGCGCACAGGGATGTGCCAGCCACCGGCAAGCGGCTGTTCCCCTCCATCTCGGGGGTCACTCGGCAGTGCAGGATCAGTCCCCAGGGAGAAGAGGAGCGGGCAGGGTGAGACAAAGGGCTGACATCGCTTATTGAATGTACAAACGTTGGCATTTTTTAACTCACGCAGCTTGACTCCAAGACTGCGCTGTGCCCGCCTCGCCCGGAGAAGCCAGAACTACTCCCTCGCATCCCTGAAAGGCGGGTGACAGGGGCGTCATTCTTCACTCAAACAATAGCGACTTGTTCACAGCTCGATACCAGCCTGGTAAAACTCTGAATTTTCAAGTGTGTTTGAGTTGGGGCTTAGCTAAACAAAACCCGTTTTCCAAGGCCGGTCAAGGGATCTCACAAGCCGTACGTCTCCATGGCCTCAGCTCAGATCTGCTCCCTGCCGTCCTCTCCTCCAGCATCCTTTCCCTCTCTCTTCTTTTTTATGCTGTTGTGCCCCTGTGGCAATTCTAATTTTGAGCTGAAAATCCTCCTGGTCCTTCTTAAACCTAGGGCTGACTGGCGTTTAAGACCGTGGTGTTTGAAGCAGAGCCTATTCCCCACCAGAAGATTTTAATTTTGAGCTAACTGCTGCACTTTGTTTCCAAATGCTTTATTTAAAATTGCTTCAATGTGGAGCTTTCCGAAAAATTGTTTTCCCTTTTCTGAGGCTTTTTTGGCTTTGGATTTTTCCTTCCTGATTTTTAGGACTTCTTTTGCTTCTTTCCCAAGTAAATGCTACCCTTTGAACCAGATCTCCTGCCAACTGCCTCTGGACGTTCCCGCAGATGCGTAACCTCACTGTGCCTCAGTTTACATAGGTGTAAAAACTCAGGGAAAGTCATTTCCCTGCCTCAAAGAAGCACAGTGAAACTTAATTAAACTAACTAATGCCTACAAAGGGATCCCGTGTCCTCAGGTGGACAATCTATATGGAAAACGCACTTCTAAGAGAGCGCGGTAAGCGCCTCGAGATGAAGCCATAACAATGGGAGATCACAGGGACTTGGCTGCCCTCCTCCTCCTCCAGCCCCAGCACCGTCTGTGCATCTGTTTCCCCCAAGGGATTTGTTGGGAGCCTGCGGAGGGAGAGCATGGAAGGAACCGGGTGCCCGCTCTCGCCCCTTTGGATGCTCTCACGAAGAGCTTGCAAGGTCTCCCCCTCCTCCCGAGCCCCTTCAAAGACCTTGGAAAGGAGTGAAAAGCAGCTTTCCTGTGATGTGACAGCAAGAGGAGATGCGCTTACGATCAAGGAGGAGCAAGAGCCGGGGAAAGAAGCGTGGTGCTCAGCCTGGGTTTAACGCAGCTCCTGTCTCGAGGTGGCAAGGAGAAGTTGTGAGATGGTGCAAGTCCTGGAAAGGGACTGAGGATCAGCTGGAGGCTGAACCCTGTGAGCATCCATGGAGGAAGAGGTGACTCAATGGTGGCCATGATGTGTGGTACAAACAAGCCTGGCCTGGGGGCTGTGCCCGAGCACCCCCGGGGAGCCACCGCACCACCTCGGGGCCCAGGGCAGAGCGGCTGTGCCGTCACCGGTGCCTCGGTCTGCGCAGAGCATCACAGCGGGGGACACTCTGGGGTGCAACGTGGGGCTATACACGCATATGCTGTTGGGTTTTTAAGGGTTTCCTCCTTCCCTTGCAGCAGGTTTTTGGAGAAACCTGTTGCGCTCGCTCCACAGCACTCTGATCTGTTGGGTACTGCCACCCCCTCCTCCTCCTTCTGATGCACCAGGTAACTTCCCCGGGGAAGTTAACCATGTTAATATGTATGAATACGAAGCAAAAGCAACAAAAAAAAAAAAAAAAAAAAAAGAAAGTTAAAGAAAGTTACATTTTGTGAGAGACAACGACATACCTGCCACCCTCTCTGAGCAGACCTGTGCTGCCTACATGATAAACACAAGCCCACGACGCTTCGCAAGCACAAGGAAATGCATATTTCATTGCAACGACATTCCGGCCACCTATGATAAAAATAATTAATGACTTCTTAATGGCCCCAACGGGGTTTTTTTTTTGAAGCATATGAATAGATTAAATTTTATTCCCAGTGAAAAAGCCATAGATCATTTTGAGCTGGAACAAATAGATAGTATATTATTCTGTTACATATTTATCTAAGTGATTTTTTCTGAATGACTGAAATAACCTTAACAAGTGCTGCATTTTTCCTCAGTGTTTCCAGAAACACTGTTCTACATTCTTCAGGCAGAAGAAAACACTATTTTTTGTTTAAAACAGTTTCACAAGATGCCAGTAGAAAAAGAAGCTGAAACATCCAGGTGACAGGAGCTGTCTGCAGCCATCACCAGCATCCACCAGTACCACCACTAACCCCAATTCCTGAAGAGGAATGAGAGGCTTTGCATTGGCTGCTGAAGTCCATGGGTGTGAGTGCATTTTTTTGGCACCTTTAAGCTGGCAGTGACACATTCCACCTTCGGCCAAAGCTCAGCCGTTTGCCCCATGCAAGCCTGGGACGCTCCTGAGGAGCAGCTCCAGATGGTTGCACGTCCTGGTCTATCTGCTCGTGAGCTTGGGCAGTTTCAATGCTGTTGTGCTCACCCATGGTTTGGAGGGACTTGCTCTGCGCTCCCCGGCAAAGCATCACGCTGCACGTCCCCAGGCCCAGAGCCAACATGACCAGCATCGTCACCAAGGAACCGCCTGTTCCTCACCAGTTCAGTGCTGCCGACAACTGGGATTAGAGATAAAAATGAATACACTGCACAAGCAGTGAAGCGACTGACCAAAACAAGCCCAGGCACCCCTCATGCTTTCCTCCCTCTCGGAGCCAAGTGCCCACCATCAACCAGTAAGGATGCTACGCAGCAAAGCCAAACAGCGCAAGCTATTGAAGGAGGAGCAGCAGGACCAGTGCCACATCTAAGCACTCAGGAAACCATTGCCGTCCAAAAAAGATTGCTTTGTAAAAAGCCTGACAGAGTTCAATTTGTTTCCTGGGTTCAGAAACCTCAGGTTTCCCATGCTGGAGCTTTACTCTGCCGTGGTACCCTCCTCTCAACACTTCCCACCGAACTTGAGTGACGGCAAAAGGCTTACAGCCACTCGCCTCCCTCACTGGCTTTTAAGAAAGGGCATCCACAAGAGTTTTCCCATATCCCTTGGACACTGGTGTTTTCTTCCTTCATTTCTCAGTCCATCTCATGCGATACAAGTAAGATCTAGGCCAGCCGCACGGAAGAGTTCGGGAAATCCCTGTGTCCCTGCGCTGGGTGATGTCCCTGGTGACTGGGATCGCAGGTAGTTAGAAATATCTGAGGTGCACCAGGTATTGTTACGAGCTGCAGGTTTATTGCCAAGCGTTGCTGCAATATTTATGAAGTGGTTTGCGTTCCTGTGCTAGGCTGACGCATTTTGAGAAGTCATAAACAAATCATCTTTTCAGCCGGAATTTAGAGCTGTTTTGCAGCACCGTGTTCGCTAACAGCCCCATCACTTTTAAGGCAGAAACTTTCAAAGTTCAAGTCCTGCAAGTGCATTTACTACTCCGTTACTACCATTAGCAGCAGGGTTACTCAGCTGGAGAACAGGTCTAGATCTCATCTCCCCACCGATAGCGCATCCATCCAGCTCTGGTTTTCAACTCGGCTGTATTTCTCCCGACTGGCCCTGTTCGGGAAGGTGTTTCAGGACCTTACTTCCCTGAGGGCTATAAACATATTCTACATTTCATCCTCCCTCTGCAAAGTGAATTTGGGCATTTTCCCTACCAAATCCTGGAGCAGTTCATGGCAAAGACAGCCGGTGCGTGAGTGCTTGGGATGAGCTGTGGTCTCCGAGCACATCCTAACCTCTCCCTATGAATTTTGACACTGCTTGTTCTTCCAGTGTGCATTTTCCTCAGTTTACTGCTCTGCCACCAATGCTACCCTTCCCTTCAGTTCCTGCTGAGCAGGACGGAGACTTGGCGATGCTCTGCTAATTTTCAGCCAGCTCCAAAACTGGACATAAGAAACACACGTACGGGTTCAAGCACTGTCAAGCAATCTCAGTGCTTAGCTCCAAACACAAGATGAGTCTCACTGGAAAGTTAAAGCCAGCAAGAAGCTGTTAAAAAGGCACTTAAAAAGTAAAATACAAACTTCAAATAGTCACCATGGGGATAAAATTTTCAAATGACAGTTTAAACTGTCAAATGTTAACATATGATACCATTTATTGCCTTCCATTGGCCACCTTCGGCACGTCACCCATCACCCTAATGGCTGTCCTGTTATTAACCATGGATTTCACGGTCATTAACTTGAGTTCAGCAAGTCACAGATGACTTTATTAGGCATGACTTTGATAATCACCATTTTAATTACACAAGCTGTCCTTTATGCCCACCCTGAACACAAGCTATTTTTAAGTTGCCGCAACATGATCCTTTCTATTGGGCAGCAGAGCATGCCGTCACCCAGGGCACTTTGCCAGCAAAATAAACTGAATAAAATGACTCGGGGTAAGAGCTTGCCCATTTCTGTGCTGCTTTGAGGTACAAGCCACATCTGATAAGGCAGAAGCGAGACCACAAGAACCACATTCTGCTCAAAGTTTTAATAAAAAGAGAAAGGAGGGCAGATGGGGCTCAGTCAACAGACCGGATCAGGCTCATGGCCACCAAGTCCAACAAATGGTCAATAACAGAGAAGAAATCTGTCTACTTCAAAAAAGTACAGAAAAAAAAAAAAAGCCTTTTATGAGCAATTGTGCAGCAAGTGGCTGTGCCTACCCAGCAGAGGTAACACCAGGAGCAAACCTCATATTGACATTGCTAAAGCGTAAACCATCACACTGAAAATTTGCCCCTCCTTACACCATTACACACCCCCAAGCCATTGTGTCCAAGATGGACAGATCAACCCTCTTGGCTGGGTCTGACAGGAGAGAAGTGACCCTCTCTTTCAAAGAGAACACGGTTTAAAACTAAAACTGAAGTGAGAGCTATGCTAGCCCTGCACTTGGCCATCAGCTTTGGACCTGGCCTACCCCTCAAGCGCAAAGTGTCTCCTCATGTGTTACCATCATTAACAGGACACAACTGTTCTCACCACTCAGCCTCTGGGGTAAGAGATTCCCCATTGCCCCATCAGCTCTTCCAACACCAACCCTTACAGACCTGCATTTCCACCTGAAGAGGGGACCGGTAGCAAAAGATGCCCTCCAGCACTCTGCCCTCAGTCTCTCTCTGCACAGGAGATAACACGACTTGTTTCGGATATCAAAATTACAAAACCAAAAGAACCCACCCCCAAACCCACAATTTAAACAAACAAACAAACAAAACAGAAAAATAGTTCTGAAAGCTCACATTTTTTCTACTATGCTCTGACCAAAGCAGAAGACAATTTTTGTGAAACTTCAAATTTTGAAGTGTAAGAAAACGTGGATAAATAACCACCAAACCGGATTCCCTACCAAGCTGGGCTGTATGACCGGCACGGACAAATTCATTTCTGCACGAACTGCGCTAAAGCACATTCACATCCTCAGGGCACGTAAACGCGAGGTTACCACACTGCAGCTGACACAAGCCTTGATATAATCCTCAGCTCTCAAAAAAAAAGAAGAAAAAAAATCTCCCAACAACTAAAGCACGGCCTTCCCAGGTCAACAGATCTTTCCACAGGCATGGGAAGTTTTCATGGATATTCTACAGGACCACAGCCTCAGATCTCCCATTCAGTCACAGATGCATCGCTTCTGCGTTTTATATAGACCCTTCCTGATAAGTTTTATTGCACAGTTTAAAAACATAATGCAGCATGTGCTAAATAATTGTGTTAGCGCCGCACACATGGACGGCTTTATCTTGCAGCTTATAGCGAGTAATGAATGTCAGAGTACGTGTTAATAAAAAATTAAATCACCGCGCCGCTGTGTCGGGATACAGGCTTCTGTAACCGAACGCTGTGAAGTTTTAATGTCATGTGAACTGTAATGTACAGTAGCACGGAACAGGCATTCCTGGTCCCTTCGGATTGTACAGATGTTTTGTGCTCCCGGAGAATATTCTACAGAGAGACGTATGCTCTTAGTACGTATCTATTATAACATTATTAGCCACACTCCTAATTAATCCTTAGGAATTCTGGGCATTTTTCATTTAGTTCTTCGCAAAGGAAAGGGGAAAAAAAAAAAAGGTGCCTTAACAACTATTTGCTTCGTAGAGTTCAGAAATGAGCCCATCACCCTATACCAGAACCGCTATAATTTTATCGGAATGGAAACCATTCTCTTTGATCTCCTCCAGTTCTTAAATCCAGCAGTTGTGTATTCAAACATCAATGGAAATGTGGTTTCAAGCTTCCTCTTTCATTATCTTTCTCAAAGATAAAAAAGAGCAACAGAAAAAAAAAGTTCTGAGCTTTAGAGATGAGGCAATATTTTTACAGTAATTTCTTTATCTGATTCCATCCTGTTTACAGAAGCTGCTGTTTGGAAGATTCCCCCCCCCCTACCATTTTCGAGACGGCTTTTCTTTAAATAAACGTATATTAAAAAATAGAACAGACAGCAGAATCGGCTTCCTGCTCGCTCTGTATTGTAACGGAGATAAGGCTGCTAAACGCTGCGCCGACTGGTCCCGTGCGTGACCTACGCGGACCGAGATGGGGATTTAATGATTAAACCTCACTCCTTTATCTTCAGCAAAGAGGGGGAGGAAGGAGTACCCAAACAAACTCCTTCTGCTCTGGCTTGATGGAATTACGGTTCAACACAATAATTAACTCTCTGACACATCCCTGCCAGGCTGCAGATGTCATCAATGGCCCCGAAATGCCCCTGCTCTGTTGTCGTAACCCAGGGCCAAAACGAGCATGCGCTCTAAAGAGGATCACAGCTGGCAAAATGCACTTCACCCCTTCTCAGCTGATTCATACGGGCCACAGGTGTGTTTCATGGTTCGTACACCACTGGTAGAAACATTTAGGAGCAAATTCAATTACAGCAAACCAGATCCTTGATCTACCAAACCCGCAAAACCATTTTCATCTCTTCCGTCCAAGGCCCTGGACTCCGATCTCCCTGCTAGCTTCTTCACAGCTCTTGAAACATGTCTTGATCTCTCACACCCAGATATCACAGCCCATTTTGCTGACTGTTAGGCATCTCATGTCTCTGAACAGCCCAGGAGAGGACATCACATGTTCCCAGGCTGCTCCTCCTCCACCCTATCCAGCCCATAGCAAGTAGACCTAAAAAACTTGAACTAACCTGCTACAAAAACTTCAAAAGGGCTGGCACTTTAGTTTTGATGGGTAAAATTACACGTACTTATCCATTCAACTCTCACACAAGAAAAAAAGACCGACAAAGCATCCTAAACCCAAGCAAACTCCAAGTCCAACCTGGGTTCACCATAGGGTCTTCTGAGTTTTGTAAGCGCACAGATCAAACCGTGGGCACCGGCAGCGGTTTTTAGTTTTGCATGAAAGCCACATGACATGCAGCAAGTTTAATGAAGTTTGTTCTTAGCATTATTTGAAACCTCCAGGGCTGCTGTCACCCACGTGGATCGCACCAGCAGGATTTATTTGCATCAACTCCCACTGGAAAGGAAAAGCAACAGCCATCAGCCCCAGCTTCTGCAACCTCCAGAAAAGCAACAAGCTCCCTGCACCCCCAACGCCAAAAAGATGAGGATTCCATCAAGAGCAGAACTCACTCTCCACCTTGGAGCATCAAATTCATCAAAAGAGAGAACAAATTTAGGATCTTACCTTCCAAAAATCCCTGCAGAGCTGCAAGACCAGCTATTTTGTGTGCCAGAGGAGCTTCCCTGCCAGGAGTCCCGAGGCAGCCCCAGCAGCACTCCCCACCTGCCCAACTGGGAGCATTTACCTTAATTAACCAACCCACATGGAGCTGAGGAAAGCATTTCTGCCCCCTCCTCCTCCTCTCAAAGCGTGAGCATAAAAACCTGTCTGTCCCTACTCAGGAGGGGTGGATGACTGTTAAGAGGTTTCTTGGAAAGCTGGTTTTGCCCCACCACCTTCTCTGTGCTGTGCTTGGGTGGGGTGGGAAGAGCAGGTCTCCTCATGCTGTGCTGCTGGGTGGCTCTTCCATGCTCTGATGAAGAATGAAGTCAATTTTATCACTTTCCAGAGCATTTTTCTTCCATCTTTAATGGCCTTCCTATGTTCCTCACCTCCCTTTGACCATGTAACAGTACACCATCCCAAAAGTTTGACTGGGAAACCTAATGCCAGCGTAATCCCACAGCCCATTCCTGGCTCAAAGTGCTGGAAGGAAGCAGCCTGCAAACACAATGCTCGCCCCTCGTCAGGGGAGAGGAATTTTGTCCTGGAATGCCACGAATGCTGTCACAGCCAGAAACCGAGCTGCTTCCAGAAGATGCTCTTTAGTGCAAGGGGGGGAGATGCTGCAGCAGCCACTTTCAGGCAGCTCGGTTATATTACGCCAGCCTCTGCGTCGCGTGGTATTAGATCATTGTCTTTCTCGTTAGCGCTGGAAAATCTGTAGCTTTAGATTCCTATGGACAACCACCACAGCGTGACATTTTAGTGCTAAGGAATCAATTAGCTGGTGATGGAAAAACACATTCTAATATTAAAAAAAACACTATTGCTCCCACGTCTTTCTAAAGAAGTGTGGGAAGAGCGGATTTAGAGGGATAACCTGGGTGGAGAGATGCTGTAATGAGCTAAAGCTGTCCTGGACTGAGGGATGGGAAGTTAAAAGGATGCTCAAGACAAACTTCAGGGACTGCTTTCAGTCATGTATGGAGTAGTGAACATGAACTACCCTGCTATTTGGGAACATCTGGTCTCGAAGCTGATTCAGTTTCTAAACCTTGCTGTAAAGCTTCCTAAAAACTGAAGCGTGAGGCGTTTGGCAGGGGAGAGCCAGAAGATGGTAGGTTTTTCCAGCCTTGTGGAAAGAAAATCAGAAATACTTCCGTGCCACCACGTGAACCATGTTGCTTGTCACACTGATAGATTGGGGACATTGCATGAAATAAAGTAGAAAACAATTAAACGGCACGTGACTCCGGGAGGGGGTAGGTTTACTTTGCAGGATTTGCATCAACATTTTCTTTGGCTTCAATCCAGGCAGCTCAGCACCCCTTTGCGTCACTTAAACAAACCCAACTTTGAAAGCAAAACCCTGTCAGAACTTCTGAGTCTCACCCAGCTTTGCGTTTGCGCCAGGGGAATAGTAAATTGCACGTGAGGTGGTCACAAGGGCTGCAGATCTTCTCTGAACGACTCCGCTCTTTTCATGTGCGTGAAAAAAAAATTCATAGCAGTCTTCACCTGGTTTTCAAACTTTGTGGTGAAGGCTCAACACAGCCCCGCACAACCTAATGCCGAGCATTCTGGATGGGTATTTCCTTCAGCACGCTCTAGAAGAAGGGCGTAGGGAGACCCACTGTTGGGTCCGGATGTGTCCCCCGCTCCCTGGTGCCCAGCAGCTGATGGATCATCCAGGGCTGGACTTCAGACTCGCTGGTGACAGAAGTTTTGGTGCACGGATCATAAGCAGCCTGGCACATATTAAGCACCAGCTATAGGTTTGTTCCAGCAGATAGTTACGATCTGTCTGTTTTATGGTAAGGTTTGCAAGTGTAGAGCAAAGTTTTTGTTTCGTAAAGTTCAGAGCAAGCTGCTGGCTCACACTAATGACAATATTTGGGACTCTGTGATTATTTTATTTAGAGCTTTTTTGCAATTAACCTTGGCCCTAAAAGCCTTTCTGCTTTGATGGGGTTATTTTCCTACCTTGCAAGTTGAAAGGGGGCTGAGACAGCTCCACATGTGTATTATAATCATATTTGAGCCATTTTTGTTCCTCATCTGTTTAATGTCATCCGCACTGCCAAAGTAGCTAAGCTCCTTCAGGGCGAAACTGCGTAACGGGAACTGACGTTCCTGATTTACTGCCTGTGCAAGAGAGGCATTGCTGGGTCCGTCTGGGCTCTTCTATCCTTGCTACCCAATTACCGTTACTTCTACAGCTGGATGTTAACCTCATGATAACCATTAACTATTTTCAGTTGTTGCATGTATACAACAGTCTCTGTTGGACAGAACTAAATTGGAATTTGGTTCTGAATTAAAACCCAGACTTGGATTTACCCAGCCCTTTGGAAGAGCTGCGAGGCCACAAGCAAGAAGGTTTAGTCCGTTAAGTAATTGGGGTGAGGAGGAGTTTGCATCGAAGCAGGTCCTTCCTTGCCGTCGGACTCAGATCCTTTCTCGGGACATGGAGACAGACACCGCTCTCACACCTCTGCTGCTTCAACCTCAACTTTTCAAGTCTGGATCCCTCGCACACATATGTGATCAAGCTGTGAATGTGGAGCCAGCTCCAGCCTCCTGGAGAAGATGCATGGAGGGGTGTGTGGAGGGGCAGTTTGCACCATGTGTTCTGCTTTAGACTTTTTTGCTTGTCAATTAATAAACAAATGTAAAAAAATCTACCTCCAGAAGTGCCTACGCCCCAAAGTCACAAGTGATGGATGATAAGAGGGACGAGTTGTGGGATGTTGCTGCCTTGTGACAGATGGGTCGCTTCTTGCTGTCCTGCTTCGTGAAGCCATCCAGAAACTTGCTTCATCCTGAAGCTGCTTGTGGGAAAAAAGTTCTGGAGTGGGAGAGGAGAAAGTTTAATTTTGTCCCCTGACCTGTGTGGCAGATCCACGCTTGCCCCCACCAGCACCGCCAGCTCCTTTCCCGTCGCCCCTGCGTTCCCTCCGCCTCCTTTGCTGCTGAGGGGGCACTGACGATTTGCCCTCGTACTTCAAAAACATGTCACAAAAATTCTTTTCTTAGGTCCTTCTCATTTTCCTTCATGTTCCCTGAGTCCAGGCACACATTTGCCACCCTGGAACTGTAATTGAAGCAATTACTTCAACAAAGAGGCAAATGCAGGTTCCAGCACCCTCCCAGAGAGGCTCTTAGTGCGTTTGCTTAATGCTGTTAATTACAGTTGTTAATATGACACATTGATAAAACTTTTGACAGCTTCTGTTTAGGTTGGGATCTTCTTGTACTCAGCAAATGCTCCAAAGATGCTTGGAAGAAACAGCCTGCACAGGAAGCAACGTTACTGAGTCAAAACCATGTCCCAGGGCATTGTATCCAATTAAAATTATTTTTTTTCTTCTCTTTTCAATAGGGAGTTTTTCCTCCTTCACCTCCCAGTGTGAATGTGGATGTATGAGCAATGGACAGCAATGGGAAAGGAAATGCAGAGAAACCACACAACGATTTACTGGGGCTTTAGCAAAATATTATCATTCTTAATGTTTGTCGGCATGTGGCAATTTTCTTTGAACTGGGGATAGTTTAAATTCCTCCTTGCTTTGAAGATTTAATTTTCTCCCATAAAGATTATGGAGACTGTCTTGGATAATTTTAGGACTTAGGCACACTATTTGCTGAGCTCAGGCATGTTTTGCACCATGTATATTTTATTTGCCACCTGCCAGCTAGCGTCCACATTTTCCCAAAGTCTCGAGGTCACGGACAAACCCTGAGCAAAGCCGTTTGCCATGGCCCACACCCCGCGTTGGACGTGCGTGGTCTGAGCGGCCAGCAAGCGCGTGAACACAGCTCAGCACCGGTTCTTAAAAACCATTTCCAGGCACGATGACTTGCACAGTGACACCTACAAGTACCTTGGCAGAGGGCCGTGCGCCAGACACACGCGTAAATGATGAGGTGTCTGTTTTCCTGGTGATGCAGGACCCCTCCAAGCTTGGGGTCGGTAGCCAAGCGAGGCACAAACCTAAAGAAATGTCTCAGTTACCCTGAATATAGCTGGGCCAGGACTGGTTTGGCCGTTGCAGAACGGGCAGGAAACATTTGGAAGTGACGTGAGAAATCACGGTGCCCTAGCCCTGGGGACTGTTACCGAGTAGAAGATGGGGATGAGGCGTGAAGAAAGCACATCAGTGTAAAATATACAGCTCTTTGGTGAGGAAGGGAGCACACTGAAAAGGACTAATAGATGAAACGCAAGGAAGACAAATTCAAAATAAAGCCTGTAGACATAGCAGCCATTGTAGAGTATTTCAGAACAACTATTGTGCCTATGTTTGTGTCTGCAGACGGTTAAGTAGAAAGAGGTTATTTTCTTTACTCGCACACATTCCCTCACCCTGAGTTAACTTCCTTGGGCAGAAGAGTGCCCAAAAATAAACTGTCATAACCACCGAGTTAAACTGCCAAGGGGTGGTGAAGTGTCCAGCTCCAATGTCTTCAACCAAGGCTGGCTTCCTTCTTTGAAGATACGCTTTTGCCAAGCACAAGTTGTACCTCAGTCAGACATCAGTTATTGGACTTCATACGGATGAAATCTAATGGCCCATGAAATAAAAGTCAGCAGAAAAAAGATTATTGAATGGTTTCTTTTGGCTTCAAGCATATGAATCTGCAAAAGGTTGGCAACTCGTACCCATCGTCATGGTGTTTTTCACGGTATCCTTTGATAACTGGATTAGGAAGTACCAATATTAGTTCAAAAAAGCTGCTAAAAAGTCTCTGACATTTGGTCATTACCAGCCTTGAGCCACTATTGATTGGTGTCTGCACCGGAGCCAGTAATCCAGTGCAGGGAGGGGTCCATGGCAGCTGCGGACATGTCAAAGATCGATACGGAGGGGCTGGCCAAAGGGACGCTCCTGGGCACTACGCTCTCCAGTGCTCGTGATGGGACCCTAACATTTCTGTGGGTGTTTTAATAAGCTAGTCCTGTTTTTTGGTTTTTAGCAGATCATTCTGCCAAGCAGTTTGGCAGCATTCTCATTTCTCAAAACAGAGGAATCACCATTCTGCTTCTCCTGAAGTGTTTACTATCGGAAGTAATCACCCTGTGTGGAACTGCATTCCTGAAGGATGAATATTGCATGGGACTTGTTTTGGGGAGATTACTTATGGTTGAGTTTTCATGGCCAATAACTAGATTTTTGTGACTATCAGCACTTCTTTGGTAATTTAAAATTTACTTGAAAAGAAAAAGAAGCAAACCGAGGCTGTATGGGTACACCCAAGGTCTCGTGCGCTTACAAATACCACGATAAAAGCGTATTGGTTCATAATAATACTTTGAACTATTTAAGAGAGCACCAGCAGGAAATACATACATATATATGTATAAAAGCAGCATTTCGTGAAGTGTGTGGGAAGGAGAACTTTTGGGAGACAGCACATTTCTTACCAACTATATTAAGTACACCCAAGGGTGAATTCTTTATGTATTTGGGTTTTTCTCTAGAACTACCCCCTATGGTGCTTTGGATTTCTGGATGTGAAAAATAACAAGAAGCTTTACAAACATACAAGTAACAAAACTGCCGTTGACGCAAGGAAGGCGCTGAACCTGCCCAGCCTCTGTCGCTGCCCCGCCAGCCCCTTCCTCCAGACACAGCTGGGGCAAGACTCGTCCCAAACACCCAAGATCTCTCCTCAAAACAGTCAGATCTGCCTGGATCTGACAGCTGGGACAGTTGGAAGCTTTTTCTGCTGCTTCCATGAGCTGTCCCACCGTACTTGCACCATGGTCTGCCCCCAGCAAGAGATATTTATGTCTGAATTTTCAAGACGAGAGTTCATATTTAACGGGAAGCATCTTCTTTGTGTGAAAATCAGTTTGAAACATCCCTGGGCGTGAGTGGTGCAGAAGCTTTGGCAAAATATTTGAACTATAGATGCATCAGCCTTGCCAGAAACATAACCATTTTCATAAAGCTCTTATTTGGAGAAATTTCTCAGCTCCCTCTCTGCTCCCTAAACAGAAGCATTAATAAGCCAGGAATACCGAAGACTACCCTGACATCCCAAACAAGTGCTCTCCCTTGCTACAAGAGGGTAGCTTCTCTCAATCTCTCCACTTTCAGAAATCATCAAATAGTCATTTTTTTTTAAGAGCTTGAATCAGACCTGCCCTGAAGGTGCAATCAAGGAATCAGTCACAAAACAAGAGGGGGAAAGATCTGCAGGTTCTGCCCTAGCTTAGGACAGTCAAATTGCAATTTTCTCTCTTTCTCAATGCGTGTCGATGGTGCCAGTGGAGCTACTCCTGGTGGCCAAGGACGAGAAGTGTCACAAAACCAACCGGTCTGCCTTCTTCTGCCTGGCCTCGGCAGCAAACCAACATCAAGCTACTACTTTTTTCCCCTCCGTCTCCCACTTCCAGGCTATTTTGCCTTCACATTAACTAGTCAACGGCCTGCCCTGACCTTGGCCGGGTTTATCTCCCCTCCTTGCATCATGTTCGGGGTGGGAGCCCCTGCCTAGCCACCACGGTCCACTGAGCGCTTGCAGAAACTACCCTGAGATCTTCCTGACCCTTCCTGCGTTTGCTCATTTCCTTCTCGGCTCTCTTTCTATTGCTTTTCAAATTAAGGTGCACAGGAAACCAGAGCAGTTTCTGATCTCTCCTCCACCTAAAAAATTAGAACATCAAAACCAGTTTCACCAGCAATAAACGAAGCTACTTTGAAAAGTGAGGCAAAGGGATCTATCTGGAGTCAGTAAGACATTGTTAGGATCTCTTTGATCGGGAGCCTTAAATGAAAATTATCAAATGGCGCTTTAAAACATACACCCTTTTGTTTGATTAGCCTGCTGCAGATAACCTTTATTAAACCTGATCTAAAATTACAGCCATGCACTGGTGGTTCTTTGATGCCTTGGCTGTTTCATTTCCTGTTTATACTATGATACACGTTGCGCTAGGAGATAAAGCACTTCTGAAGGATATTAAGACATGAAAGTCCCTTGGCTATTTGCTGGCACTGTTTTGATGTTTTCTTGCTCTCTAGAAATTAGCATATCCTTTTCAAAGACTGCCTCTGATGAGAGTAATCCTTTGCCATGATGTATTTGCTAAAAGTCATAAATGATAGTATATTGTGTAAAGAAATGACACATAAAAGGGACGATGCTAGATTATTGATAATGAGGCAACTTGTGCAACTCTGCTTTTGGCTTTTATAAAACACATTTTTGACACCATAAATACATTGAGCTTATATTAATGAGGATTTAATACTTCTGAGATTTTAGAAACTTGCTTAGAACAACTTTTCAAAAGAAGGTTTTTTTGGGAAGTTTAATGTTTTCGCTAATTTTGATAAGACAGTCTGTTAAGCACGTTTTGCTGCCTTCGTAATGAGGAGTGATGGAGAAGTTTTTAGCACGGCTTTGCCGGAATTAAACGGTGCTGGAATATTTATTTTATTAATTTGTATACTGTCTATTGCCATAGAAACGAGGTAGCTTAATTATAGAAATTTGCAACAAAATGTTGCCTTTCAGAAGAAAGAACTTTGACACACATAAAAGCAAAACCTAAGGATCTGATGTCTGAAGGTGTAAATAAGTATTGCTCCATCGCAGCTTTGAAGTGACATTGATTTACATCACCAAAAGATCTGTCTCCTGTTGTCACTAACAAATGACCTGAGCGTTTTCACAGAAGAGAAAGACATGCCTGGATGACCTAGAAAATAAGGACCAGGGTGTTGGGATGATAGTGGGATGAGGAAGAGCAACAGGAGCCTGGAGATCTTAACCGGTCTCTTTTCAAAGGCACTTTTCCAGGACTTTTCAAAGTGCTTTGGACAACACGGTCTAAGCTAAAGTATAAAACTCCTGTAACCGTGTGAAACTCATCACAGTGTTTACTGAGTTTCATTCGCACAAACACTCTTCCATTGCTCTCACTAGCTGGGTGCGTGGCAGCACAAGATCTGGGCTATGACGCAGGTGATGCGGATCAGGCACGGTGGCAGCGCGGCGACGTCGGTGGAGCGTGGTAAAGATTGACTTTGCTTTACACAAAGTGTCTTCTGCAGACAGACACAGAGAGCTGACATTTTTATTTTTCAAACTAAGTGACCAGAGTTACACACCTGAGACTGTGCGTAGCACACCTGAGGATGAGGATGCTGGTACCTAAATTAGAAAACAGAGTTTGCAGTGCCTCTGAATACCTGAACTCACCCTTCTAAAAATCCAATCCTTTATCTAGAGACCTTTCTGTGGAGCTGAGGCCTCACCTTAGATATCCCAGGTTGATAATCTTGCCCTCAGGAAACAAAGATCTCATCAGATAGCCACTGAAATCAATGGAACAATTGACTGTGGGCGGCTGCTCCAAGGAGCCCTGGAGGGAACAAAGGTCAGAGCCAGCGAGGGCACGGCTCCGCGTCACCGGCACCTTTCAGTAGGCACCAGCACAGACCGTTCAGAGCTGCAACCCTGCTAATCAGCACAGGGCACTGCTCTTTCTCTCTGTGCACCTCACTAGCTTGGGGCAGGAGCTGGGTTTTTATGAGTTCGGGTAGGCGGCAGCGGGAGATGAGAGGAAGGGAGGAAGGAGCAATTGGAAAGGCAGAGACAAATTATACCTCCAGTGATGAAAGCCACCTTGACTGCAGCGAGGCTAAGACGTTGCCAAGATGATTGCCAGTTAAGCATGTATTAAGCAAATATCTCTCCTTCCTTCCAGCTAGGCCTCCCGTGGAACTGCCTTCTCCTACAATTTACTAGATTGAAGGTGAGCAGAGTGACAAAATTACTTTTTTAACAGCTGAAAAAAAAAAAAATCACAAACAGTTGACAATTCAAGGGAAGAAGACTTCTAAAAAATTGATAGTGTTTTTTTCTGTATCCTTATCAAAAAGTCTTTCAACTTTCCTCTTGGAAAGCAAAGACATCAAGAAGGTGCTGGGAAAAGGATTTCTGCACGGGCACCTGCTGTTATTACCGCAAGCGGTGCCAGGGAGCAAAGCCATTTAGGATTAGTGCCTAAGAAGCGGTGATTATCAAGACTTCTTTCTGCAGGACCTCTGCTCATTGGCCCACATGGCACCCGGTAACAGGATTTGCATGACTCCGGCCAGCTGCTTGGAGAACGCGTCCCGTTCAGTGCTTCACCATATGTCATACAGTGTTCACGGCGATGAGCACGACTCATAGGACCAGCTCACGCCTATATAAGGTTTTCTGCAAATTTGGGGTGATTTAATGACAAGTAATAGACGCAAGGCTCATGCCGAGCTCAGATTCTCACCAAAATAAAAAGGGGTGGAGAAAGGCAACAAACAGAAAGCACGTGACATCCTCAAAGTCAAAGGGCTCGGTCTCCTGTGGAGGATGGACTCTTGTAGTTGTCCTCTGAACCATCTCCAGGTCTCCGTGGGCCCGAGCCAGAGGAACGAAGCGCTGCTTTGGAATCCGTTCCTGCCCAGCTCAGCCAGCCTGAAAGGCAGCTGTGAGCGAGACCGGACACTCCCTGCAATAACGGCTCCTTCCAAGCGCCTCTCGGCCCCGCCAGCACGCGAGAGGCGGCCAAGTCCTCTCACTGCCAGGATGTCACAAGACTGGTGAGTCACGGGAGGATCATGAAGAGTTGTTCTCGTAATGGAGCTTAATAACAGCCGGTGTCAAGGTGAAAGCACCTGCAAACGAGACGGGACATAACTTTACAGCCTTGCCACAGCACTGCTGGGCAGCTCAAGCTCGCAGGTCTCTGCACTCGCTCAGTCTCTGGTTGGTCTTGTTCTCCACCCCGTCTTTGGGGCCGATGTGCCATTGCCACAAGGACGGGTCGTTTGTAGGACGGTGCTGCCTGGATTCTGATATCCAGGCAGATAGCACGCTCCCGCCTCTCCTTGAAGTGCAATTGGTGAGCCTGGTGTGTGACAGCAAGCGTTGCCAGCGAGGAAACACAGCTTTTCTGCCCAGACCATCAGCAGCAAATCCGCTGTGACCCAGACTGCTGCAGAGCGATGTGTCCACAGGATCCGTCCGCACAGCAGTGTTTCGTCTGAAATTCCCAGTCCAAATGGACATGATGAGCTGTGTGCGGGATGACAGCTCTGACGGGAGCACTGACTGGGGCTGAGAAGGGGGGAGACCCCAGTGTCCCCCAGCATGCTGTGTTTGGTGGGGTGAGGAAGAGGATGCATCTTGTGCTGCGGTCACTGATGGTCCCCTCTCGGTCTGCCAGCCATTAAGCTACATGTTAAATCCAAAATGTCAAATCCCACTTTCCATGGCCTCAGAGGGCCCTCATGGGCTTTCCCAGGCTTCCATTACTTCTGTATCTACTGTCCCAGGCTGCTGCTTTCACCCCAGGCCCCGTGCAAGGTGTCCCCTGGCCAGCTGTGCTTCTACATGGCAAAACTCCTCCTTCCTTCCTTCTGCCAGCAAATCCCTCTGTCTTCCCCATCCTACAGCTTCAGGGAAATTGCCCTTCTCTTTCCCGAACTACAAGTAACTCACCCAAGCACTACCACTCGTACGTCTACCCTGTCCACAGACAGCAACAAGATCTCACCAAGTAACACCGTCTCTGAAACTGCCCGTTCAAGTGCCTGGGGGAGGACATCTGCTCACCTGCTGATTTTCCTGCCCATTTGCTGCGGTTGAGGATGCCCCTCTCTCCTCACTGGCATGCCCAAGGCTGCAGCCCAGGTACCCAGACATTTGGTCCGAAAGTTGACCTTTCCCTTTGGGTTCCTCCAAATGTACACCCAACATATGCCCTCTCCCTTTTTTTGTCTCCCCAGCGTCATTACGATTCAATAACGATCTCAGAGGTGCTAAGCTGATAATCATCTACCTCAGCTACTCCGCACACGTTGTTAGGCGCGTTGGTAATGAAAACATAAAGTGTAAAGATATCCCCTTCCCAAGGTAATGGAAAATCTGAGTGGAGATTGACATTAGAAACAAGATAGGTGGATGGAGAAGCCAAGCAAAAAGGAGTAACATCTGGTTCCATTTTTCTTTGTGAAATTATCTCACACTGACCAAGCAGTACCTTCTCTGAAGTATATAAATGTTGAAGACACACACACATGGTTGTTATCAAATGGTATTGTGCAAAATTAAATTGGCTACTTTATGGTGAAATGGAGAAGGAAAGCAGGCATTTCAAACACATGCGTGTCTCTCAGCGAGGTCTGGAAGTGATCACGATGCAAGGATGGCTACTTTAAAATATCTACAAATAGTTAGGGCCATTCTGCGAGATGAATAAGCTGGGGCTGAATTTAATAAAGTTATCAAGGCCATAATAATACAGGGGCCAGTGCCTGAAACTAATAAGTGCTTTGGTGAGCATGAGATAGTTCATATGTGCAAAGCATTCCTCCAGCGCCGACTTGCAAAGGTAAAACACCATGCCAAATTCCTCTAACCTCACCAAGATGTGCTGAACGGCTGCCCTTTGGCGAGGCTTAGCCAGTCAGGCTGCGGGCTGGAGGGGACACTCAGCACATCTGCGTCTGAGGGGCACTCACAAGCTTGGCCTGTCCTTCACTGAATGTCGCCGGTAGGTCCCCTACAGCAGGCACGTGTTTGTCTTTAGCATGTGTGTCCTCCACGCGAATCAGTAGTTCCTTTGTGGTTTAACAAAAGAATCAAAAAAATCTTCCCCAGAAACAACCTGTTACGTCAAATTTTTATCTAATGTTTTTATCAGTAGCTTCAGAGCAGGTTCCTCGGGGCTCCAGCCTCGCCGCCCGTCCCCAGACAGAGCTGTGGGACCTCGCCGGTCCACAAAGTCGGGCAGAACACAGGGATGCCACATCAGCAGCTGAATGTTGGTGTGGAAGAATGTTCTCCTTTGCGTTCTCCAAAAATGAAATTTTCCATTTGTGGAAAATTCCACATCTCTGATTCTTTTTTCTCTCATTCAGAGGAATATTTTAGATATGAGAAATTTTTTCTGGACTGGAAATTCCCGTTACCGCACATATTGAGAGGAAAGCATTCAGTTTTTCCAGCAGGCTGGTGGCAGAGCAGGAAAGAGGGCCTGGTTTTCCTGAATTCCACTCCAGAGCTCTGTTCATGGAGCCACGCAGCCTCTGCAAGGCTTTTGTTTGGATAAACCTACCTTTCCCCCAGAGCTGCAAACCTGGGCAAAGGGTGAGGTAACAACCCTACTTATTCTATTATTTTTTTTTATTATTATTATTTCAGATTCAGCAGCAGAGACCCAAAAGCAGTGTTGGGGCTGGCTCCAGGGAATGCAAGTCTCATTCCTTTGAAAATTCTCGTTCTGCCGGTTGGGAGTTTAGTATAGCGTTTCCCTTCCCCGTTGGTATTGTGGGGCTGAACTTTCTCAAGATGTTGACTGTGCGGAAAGAAGGAAAAAGAAGGGCAGATGCCATCCAGCTTGGATTTACCCAGGGAGTGATTTTCTTCCAGAGATCCTAATCTGAACCTGCTTCTTCCCGCTTCCCGCCATCATCATTTACAATCTCTGACGTACGCGGGGATGGACCATGAATCTGTTATTACCCACGGGGCTGGCCAAGCACTTGAGGAAGAGACAGGTTGGCATTTTGGATCACAATATTAAGAATCAAGTTTATTACAGCCACTGATATGCCTCAGCACTGTGCTGGGCATC
The DNA here is from genome assembly GCF_036417535.1 of Chlamydotis macqueenii. Taxonomy (NCBI): domain Eukaryota; kingdom Metazoa; phylum Chordata; class Aves; order Otidiformes; family Otididae; genus Chlamydotis; species Chlamydotis macqueenii. Next base: position 3,198,514 of record NC_141573.1, on the reverse strand, counting down.
ACACTCCGCCCTGAAAATCACAGCATTTCTGTAAAAAAGAGGTGGAATTTTCTCCTATATGGCCAGTTCTGCCAGGGTGGGTGAGTCTAGCTGAGCTCCTGGACATCTGCTGGAGCTGATTCTGTTGCAATTAACCTCAAAACTCTCCACTACAGCTCTGTGCAAAGGTAGGTGAGGCGGCTGCAGACACGTCCTTCGAAGGGAACGCTTACTGAGAAGACTTTCCCATTGCCTTGGGAAACATAACTCTGAGCCCCAAGTTTCAATGGAAACACAGTAAAGAAAACCTCAAAAAGCAAACTACGAGCTCCTCTCCCAGATTTCCTTTTCCTTTCACGGCGCAAATTAGAGAATACCAACTTAGCGGAATTGCAGGCATCTAAGAATAGCTTTGATTTTCCTAAACATTTGCAATTCTGTTTTATGTACATCGTCAGAAAAAGAGCAAGGAAATACAAAATGTAAATCTTTAAATGAACCTGAACACCAAGGAGACTTTACATATCTGCTTGTAACAAATGGGATGTTGCAGCTAAATCTCAAACAGGGGAATCAGAGAGTTTCAATAGCCGTGGATGTATGGAGCGTAATCAGACACGGGATGTCTCGTGTAGGGTCCTTCTTTCCCTCCCTCCCCTCCCTTTCAGGTGAAGGAAACTATCGTGCCTTGCCGTAGATTTTGCCTGCCATGTGGTTTGGTTCCGCGGCTCCCAGAGCCAGAATCCCATCTCCATTCCAGAGGGCAGGAACGATGCGCTAAGCTGGATGTCAAAATCATCCCGGCAGAGGGGCCACCCTCGCCGCTCTGGGATGCATGATGGACAATGTCCCCACGAAGCACGTAGCGTACAAGGTCTGACAAACCCAGAAGTCACAGATCTGAAAACACCTCCAGACGTGGAAGATTTGCAGGAATTCTGGAGAGCCTGTTGGGCATCTTTGATAAAAAGCCACATTTACAACACAGATATTGTTCTTGGTTGTACAGCAATGCTGAGAGAAAAGTTGAATTTGAGAGAAGATATTAGCCCTTTCCTCAGCAGGACAGCCCTGACAGAGCAGAAAGCATTAAGAAAGCAATTTAAAAAACATAATGCTCAGGAAGCACCTCATTTTACTACCAGCTGGGTGTTAAATTAATTGCGTGCAAGCCGAACGTGGCACGAGATGGAAAAGTCAGGCTTTAAAGTGTGTGTGCTTTGCTAAGAGCGCTTTCATTTCTTGGTTGAAAGCAAGGAGTGTATCTCATGGAAAGCATCAGGTGATCAGCAGAATGATATCATGATGGATTAGTCCAGCGCATGCTTGCCTGGAAATGCTCAGTTGCTAGAGGTCAGGAGCAGGTTATAACTCTTTCCAACGCTGAGTTACGAGCATGTGTTACCATCGCTCGGTGAGGAGAGGTTGCTCTTCGGAGCGGGAAGCAAGCTGCCTACAGATGGGCAGAGCAATGATTCACTTCTCTCAGCAGACTGAGGAAACACGAATTAGTGAAATCACGGATACCGCAGAGGCTGATAAGTGTTACCACTCCCATTTTCTCCGTAGGTAAACTGAGGTCAGAGATGCTTTCTGACTTGCCCAAGGTCATGCATTAAATTAGTGGTAGAACCAGAAACAAGACCTAAAAGACCCCACTTCCTTTTATTGCCACAGCGTTTTCAATTGCAGATGCAGAAAAGTTGCAGGCCTGTTGTTCAAAAAGAACACACTACCCGTCTGCAAGACTTGTATCAACCTCAAGAGAGATCAAATAATCCCTTGGTGAAAAGGCATCCAAGAACAACTGCCTGCTAACCAGTTTTTAGGCTGATTTCTTCAGTAGCATTGTTCCTGGTTCCCATCGAACACTCTTAATTTAGATTGATGGAGCCATTCTGCAAAGCAAGAAACTTTCACTGACAGGTATGCAACTTCTATACTGGTTCAAAACAGCCAGAAATGTTATTTATACCAAATTTACAGCTCCAAGATAACAACTGCTAAAGCCCCTCCATGCCTACTCCTTCCATCTTTTTTTTTCCTTTTTTTCTTTTTTTTTTTTTTCCTAGTTAGGATCTTGTTTTGGAAATACCCCAGACTATAATAGTTTTACTTGTACTGTATTACTTGGCTTTGTTCATCTACTGATGAAGTGCCAGCCCTGAAGTACTGCCAGATGCAAGTAGGCATCTTATAGCACTGAAGGGAACTTTCCTGAGATTATTTATTAGCGGAGTCACTCTGCAAGAGTTCTGAACCCACAGCGGGTCTCTGCCCAAATGACCTTCCAGTGGGAAGGTGCATGAAGGCCTGATGTGTGGCACCTGCCAAAACGCAGGGCTGGACCTGCTCCGGCCAAGCATCTGAGCAAATGAGCAGCACCAAAATTTCAGGGGGACCCAACCACTTCAGTCCCCACAGTTTACATTTTGGGTGATTTGGGTTCACCTGAAGTCCAGCCACCGCGTGAAGCAGCAACGCAGCCTGGGAACTGGGGAAAATTCAGCCACCATCCACTCGGCACTGCGTCCCGCTCCAGACAACCCTTGCCTCCCAGCTAATTTGAAGTCCAAACTAGGGTTAGTTCAGTTCTCAGGCCCAGATTCACTACAAAGATCTGATTCCTGATGAGTCTTGATGAACATTTTAACTAACTTGGCCCAAATTCCAAGTTCATAGCAGAACACAAATCCAGGCGCTTTCATGTGGTCTGAGGTTTTGTAAAGAAAGGTTCATTTGGCGCTGAAGTTGACTTTGGGTTTGGCTGTGTCTCCTGGGTCACTCCAGCCTGCGAGGGCTGATGCGGGCTGGCCCAAGCCCTGCCGTCGCTGTCACGGCTGGAGAGAGATCAGCTTTTGTCACTGCAAATTGTGGAGAAGCAAGAAAATAGTGGGCTACTGGAATAATTAACTCTTTGCAGGCTGCATGGCAATCTGCTGCAAGTCCTTGCAGAAATTTAATCCTGTGATTATCCTCTACAAACAGACCACACATCTACAACAACAGAATTCAAACAAGCAGATCATCTGCATGCTTTGCTCAATTTCAAGTGGTTTTAACATTTTAATGTGCTTCTTGGTAAGATTATGATCTACTGAACACTGCCACTGTGTTCTCTCCTTCCCTTGCACAGATTTCAGCGGTGTTGATGCAATATCTTAGCAAAGCAAAGAAGAAGGAATTTTTTTTTCCCTGGGTGAATGTGACGGACAGCAAAAGAATGCGAGCTCCTGGCAAGGGAAGTCCTTCGGATACTTGTGCATGTCACCGCAGTGGCATGCCAGCTTGCTGACCAGTAATTAGCTCGGTTGAAGTCTGGCTCAGCAGATCAAACTACAAAGGCATGCATTTTTGAGGGACTTCTTTCTTGCAGAATATATAAGAAGCCTTTCTAGGAGCAATTGGTTAAGTCCCTCCTGTGATCTCACACAGTAGACCTAAAAAGTAGATTAAGAAAAGTAATAAGCTAAAGGAAAAAACACAGCGCTTTGCTCATTTATTTTGTATATTAAGGGGAACACTGACCTTCGAGATCTCTTTTTTCCCTAGTATTCCTGGTGATGAATAGAATGGATTCTGACTTTAAATGAAAAAGAGTGCTTTGAAAAGACAGAAAATTAGCAACATATGGGCCAAAGGACCCAAAGAGATGAGAAAAAAAGGAGGGGGAAGAAAATGACTGAAGGGAAGTTTCAGATGTCGCTGTGATCCTGCAGTAGAATATTTTGTGTTCCTGCTGATGGAGGAGGTCAGGCCCCCTTTGGACATGGCCCTCGGATCTCACATGGGGAGGCCTCTCTGCACAACGCAAAGCAGAAATCACCCGTCCCTCACTGAGAATGCTCCTTGCCCAGCTGGACCCGGGGATGCCACAGAGGAAAAGGACAGCAGAATTTTACAGACAAGGTTATTTTTCTCTTCCCTATCCCCTCGCTGCTGTGAATCAGGGATGCTCTATAATGTAAGATACAATCTCGCCTGCCAGACTCCGCAGCAGCCCTGGAGTCCTTCGATGTCGGTCCCTGGTGCTGACCCTCAGGCTCAGCTCTGCTCTGCCCGGGGGACACGAGGCAGAACACCTTGTGTGCTGTCCCTGGGTGTCCCCGGATGTCTGCTCACTGCAGAACAGCCACCAGGTCACCACAGGCTTCCCCAAGGAGAAGCTGTACCAGATCCTACCCAGAAAGTGCCACACCAGTCCTGCTAGCTGGCCACCACCATTGTTCACAATTGCGTTTTCCACAGCCAACCACTACCCCATGGGCTTTACCCTGCTCCACAAGCATATTGTTCTTTTTATGAAATAAAACCAATAACAACAACAACAAAAAAAAACATATTGCCTTTTATATTCCTACCATAACATTTCCTTACCTTGTTTTTTTTCTGGGGAGAATTTCCTTAGTTTTCTCTAAATTATATCTGAAAAGTTCAATTCCTAAAGGAGGAGGGAGTGCACTTGGTGAGGGGTGGGTGGCTAAAAATACTTTATGCCACAGACAAACACTAATTACTTGAGCCTTTTTGATGGCTGGGAATCTTCATCAAACCAGGAATTAGCTAAAGCAGGAGCTGAAGTATCAAACTGTTCACAGCCAACTTTGTGTAATCATTTAAGTGTCTTATTAATTGATTCAGTATTCTTAACTAAATTCCCAAATACTCCCATTTTAATTAAGGTCTGATGGAAGCCAACCAGAGCAAGGAAACTTGGAGTTAAGGCTCCCAGCTTCACCCCTAACTCTGTCTCACAGTGTATGTGTTTAGAGAGGCCACGTGCTGATGTGAAACGTCTCCAGCGGAGAGGTAATTAGAGCAGACGAAGCTGACCTGGCCGCAGCTGTCAGTTCCGCAGCGACATTGGGAAGCACCACATTTATACATTACGCAGACAGCTCCGAGAGACAAAGTGTTGGGTTGTTTTTTTTTTTCCCAAGCTAAACCAAATCTGGGTAAAATTAACATTCTATCCTGCTAGTATATTTAGTCCAGATATAAGTCTGCTTATTTTTTCCATTCTGTCTCTGTCATTTTAGCTCATTCGTCTCTCAGCTGAAAAAAGAAGGGAAAAAAAAAAAGTCCACTGCTGTTGCACAAGCATGAAAACTGTTCTGTGCTCCCCACAATGTCTGTAAGCCTGTGCATCCTCTGCACACCCTGTAATATATATTAAACGACCATACTTCGGTATTTGCGCAGACCTGCTATCACTTTGCCTTTCCTCCCACCCCATATTTTGAACTGTCTAGTTAAAAACTACTTTGGGGCCTTGCTTCTCCTCTCAGCCATTGAGAGGCTTTGCTTTTGCACAGGATGCACAAATATTTCTCAAAAAGCTTTTTTGCAAAGGCCGCTGCTTCCTTCCAGAGCAGCGCACACTTAAATCAGCAGTGTTAAAAGCAATGAAGTATATAGGAAGCTTGCGACTGAAATACTCCATCCTACAACTCTCATAGAAATAACGTAAAACCCTTTTGGCATTAGCCATGGCCCAGTTTGAGGAGGAACAGGAGAGAAATGAAGCCCCTGTGGGCTTCGGCTTCTCCGCCGGTTCCGCCTGCTAAGGAGCCACTCTGAGTGAGGTTGTTAATGGCTCGTGGATCATGGAAATCCTTCAGCGAATGGGCTTTCCGAGCGGCCCCACGTCTCAGGCATTTTTCGAAGAGGAAGTCAAAGTCCTAGGATGGGGTTTGAAATGATGGATGCCAGGGCCAGTCAAACACAAACTCCACCAGACTTTGGTGGGACGCATCATGGTTTGAACATCGCTGGCTCTTGCAGAACTAAAACCTGTTTCTCAGTGTTTTACCTGGTCAAAACCACAGCCAGCTCCACCTGCCTCTGGGTGCGTGGAAAGCAAGCCCACGTCAGCTTCTTATCCAAACTCTCCCAGATGTCCATTTTTGGGACAAAAAGAGTGAAGGAAACAGCTCTCAGAGGTCACATTTTGCCCTCAGACCACTATCATCCAGGACGAAGGCTCAGTGCTCCTGATCCCAGCCGGTCTCAGCAGGGAGGACACCTGCAGCCCAAGGACATCAGGCCACAAACCAGCACCGTGAGCCCCGAGCTGTCCTCTCCGCCTGTCCCAGGAACCTGCACGCCTCTCCTAGGCTGCCATTAGACGACTCGTTTGCAGGCATCCTGAGTCGTTAACGAGCCAGTGACTCTTCCCAGAGTCCGGCTCATGTCACCTCACACAACAGATCTGCAGGTCACGGCCGTGAGTTTCCTCTCAGGCTCATACAGGTGACCTGAGCGCTGTTATTTGCTCTCTACCTGTTCTCCACCAGTTTCTCCTTGGCCTGTTAGGTCTGGCCTTGCAGGCCAGAAGGGCTCAGGGAGAGCCACCACCCAAGCCCAACGGTGCCCTCATCTGGCTGAGGCTCCCACGCAATAAATATCCACTGCAAATATTCATCCTTGTCTTCCTCTCCGCACAGGCAGCACCAGGAACAATGGACACAAACCCCAGCTGGCCTAGGATGTCGTTAAGCATCACATCCAAGATGGCCTGGCCCCACAGGGGCCTTTTTCCACCCGTGCCACTGGCTGCTTTCCCGGCTGCCCCCCGGCCTCTCCGCTCCACGCTGTGCAGCACATGGAGCGTGCAGCCCTAAGAGCAAAGTCCTCAGGTAATGATTTTTAGGGTCAGATAAACTCTGCCCTTTCCTTCCCCAGCAGGCACCAAGGGGAGCCCGCGGCCAAGAGCGGGCCGATGGGTAGCGCGTGCCAGCCGGCATCTGCCGGCCGCGGGTTTGAAATGACATCATGAGTTTGTGGGGTTTTTTTCCAAATGAATCTTTCAAAATTCACTCTTGTGGTTCCTTCCACCGATTTTGCTTGAAGAGATAAGACCGGGTTTTGGCAAGTGGCCAGCTTAACTGTTGACGGAGCCATACAGTTCAGCTCCAAGCCACGGGACTCTTCCTCCGGAATAAAAGGTCCTTGTCAGTTTATAGACACAAACACATGCATAAAGGCATATTTCATGCGTGATGTCTAAGTGTATCAATCAGATAACTGGAACTGGTGTGCGCACGGAGAAATTTCTGACGTAACATGACTTGTACAGAGAAGAAAGGCGCTTTCACTAATCCAGTGCTTGGAATGTCACTTGTACACCAACAAGTGATTCAGTAAGAACTTGGAAAAACAAATGAAGCCATCATTTTCAAATATGCGGGCGCCTCCCAAATTACAAGAGCAAGTGAGAGCACAGGATTCACAAATAGAGAGAGACTCCCGGATCCCAGAAAGGTCTGGAGAAATAACTAGGAAATGCAGAGCAGGTATGTATAAACTATGCTGATGTGTCCAACAGAGAAAATAAAATCAGTTCACACCATTGGCTCTTTTTTTCGGGGACAAGAGGAAGTCACTGCAGTTCTGCAAAAAAAAAAAAAAAGATCCTGAGGATTGGAGTTTGCAACAATCCTCATGCAAATCATCTTTTGTAGCGTGAGCGCGGAAGGGACTTGCTGACTCCTGCCAAGATTAAGAACCTCCTGCCTTCAGATCCCGTGCCCCGTCGAGAATTCCAGCTCGTCTGCAATATGAAGATGGACCCTTCCATCCTGTCCCTGTAGCCCCAAGAACATGCACACAAACACTGGCTGTGGATTCACGCAGCAAAATCCAGCTCTGCATACAGGTTTAAATACCCCAAAGTCTGGTAAGTTTGGATTTACTGAAAAGCACTACGTTAAAATTAAATGAAAGATTTTATTTGAACCAAAGAAAGGAAATTAAATTTAGGCGGAAATTCCATCATCAAAAATTCCTGCACGGTGTCTCAGGGTTTTGGCACCTACAGAACGGTAAACGCAGTCCTGCACTCTGGGCATCTCCACTGTGTCATAAGTGCCTTTTGTGTAGGCACAAGCTGATGGGTTAATAATATTATTCCACTTTTAACTGAGAAGCATTTTCTTGTCTTTGTAAATGAAAGACAGACTCTTAAGATTACTTTCATGTCAATTTTCCTTATTTATCACAGGTATTTATAAGGAGCCTATCACATAGGTATCCAAGTGCCAGGTTTTTTTTCTTGTAAGTTCTTTGATTTTTTTTTTTAAAAGGTAATTTCATACAAAGAAAATGAAGTTTTCATTTTAAAAAGTATTAGAAGGGTTGTTATAAAAAAGGGAGGAAACATCTCTCCAGGGATAATATGAAAACCGTATCTGCTTTACAGCTGTTATGGCCCATTCCAGCAGTTCCCTAAATGTGGTCTTGCACCATTGATGCTCCATGGCATATTTGCTGGAGCTCCGCAGAGATCTTGGCTCTCTTCCTCGTTTTCAGTTCCTAAACTATATAAAGAGTCATCTTAAAAATACACATTATTCTTTCCTAATGCACACCCCAGCAGCACCCCTTGACACAGGGAAGTCTTGATGGGGCAGGAAGGCAGCCTGTACAGCTGCAAAAAAAGTGAGGAAGGGGCAAGAAAATTAGAAATTTATATCTAAGGAGATAACTGGGAGTAATGGAAGATCCCCCTCCAAGCAGGCTCCTGTCCATACAGAAGGGCTCAGTTGTCCCTTTGTTGGAGTCTGGTGGTACCATCAGCTCTTGCTGGTGACCATACGCCAGGCTGGTGAAGGGGATACAATAGGCACATCCAAGACGAGCTCAGTTAAGCGTCCCATTTTCACACAAGCTGTAGAACAAACTTTTGAGTTCCTTGGGTATCTTGCAGGGTAGGTTCAGAAAACATGGCTCCAGCCACCTAAAACATCTTTGACGTTCTTAGTGCTGGATCATGCTTACAAGGAAATGTGCAGCAGCAGCAAGAGACGGAAGTCAAGATAAAAGACGGCAGTTAGTAAAGAGTTAATTTCCCAAACACCAGCATTAAAGATAATAGCCCCATGTTAATGACAGTGCTACAATAGCAACTGATAACAGTGACACCAGCGATAAAGATGTGCTGGTGTTTTAGGGTGAAGAAACTGATTTTAGCAACTGCATCTCACACATTGATGACGTTTTGGTGACCTTTAGGCTGTTGAGAGGGGAGCTGAGGGGAAGCAAGTTTGCATTTTTATTGCAGCCTTTCTGCAGGGAACACAGGGGATCTCAATCTGGCCACGGCTGGATCCAGAGCTCACTGACACCAGCGCCAGTGGGCACGGGGTCAGGTGGTGATGGAGGAGCAGCTTTGGGGCCATCCAACTTCACCTCTCTCTCCATCTCTGGTTTTGATCAACTCCGCCATCAAGAATGGTGTTTGCAGCCAAGATCCTCATGCATAAAGCTTTCGCTCAAACCCCGTATGGTATTTATAGGCGTCTTAAAGCACGCAATCCTGGAAGCAGTCTCTACCAGCAATATGGTGACAGACCTCCGATGGCTAGAAGTCACGGTGCTGCTGTCACTTGGGCCATCTCCCTTTAGGAGAGGACGTTATCGGGATGGCGTCAGGGGTTTGCACAGGCTGTGAGACTGTGAATGCACAAACCCAACCACGTGCATGAGGACCAGCCCGGCATCCTGCACGCAGGCGTTATCCTGGTCGGGCCATTTTGTCTGCTTCTGCAGAGCAGAGCAGTGCCGTCAAAAAGGACCCTGCCCACTTCAAAGGGAAACGTTAGCAATTATGCCAAGCTAATTGTGTCCCGATAAGAACACCAGCTTCATTATTCCATCCTGGTTCACATTTTCATATCTGAGTTCTGTTTATTTAAAGTAAACACCCTAAAATTACTCTTTCTTAAAAATACAAGATACTCACAATTTTATTTCCAGGGATACATGTTCATTAGAGATAAGGTGATTAAAAAAAAAATCATTTTATACTGCTGATTGTAAGCAGAAAACAATAAACTCCCCATGAAAAATGCACAAATAATGCACCACGCAAGCCTCTAACGCTGGAAGTTCAATAATTGCTTTTTTGATAAAATGTTTTCAACTTCTTAATACTATTTTTATAGCTAGAAACCTAGCTTTCAGACAATGGACCGGGGACTGGCATTCCCTGCGTGTTTGCACAAATAACGTACTCTCCATCGAAAGCAACGGAAGAGCCGTTCCTGTAGGGTATTATATTTTTTAATCTACCAATAAGTTTGGTTTTTCTCTCTTTTTTTTTTTTGTAGTTTTGCAAAAAGTAATTCCAAACTGTAAGCCACGACTGACCTAACTACTTATTAAAAATGCTAATATGCTTTTGTGCTTTGATGTCTGGTGAACAATAAAAGGGAGAGAGTTACTCTGGGACACTGTAATCCTTTATTTGTCACTAAGTTATGACACCCAGCAGAGCTGTGTGACAGTCCAAATCAATCATCCCCCATGCACTGCAGGCCTTCGCTGCCTCCTGCAGAGCCTATGCAGTTTAATTAGCTTTTTTTCACACTAGCATAATGTACATCTGCAGCTTCAGCAAGAAAAAGAAATGGAGGATAGTTCACTGGGATATGGTGCCTTAAAAAAAAAAGTTCATATTAAAAAAAAAAAGTCTGAAAGAAGAAACATCACAATCCTTTGTAGTTTACTTCAGAGGAGTTTGCGGTAAAATCTACAGGACTGGGTACTCTATATTGTTAAATGTAGATTTTTTTTTTTTAACCTAATAAAGGCCTTTTCAGCTAAAATCTCAGATTGCATTTAAAGTCTTGTTCTTTTCTAATGGTTTATATCTTTTATACCTTTTTCGTGCCGTTGATCATGCAGTAGCTCGTTATCAGCTCCTCTTCCCCTCCCCACGGCGGGTTGGGTACAACGGAGCCTTCAAACCAATATTTGCCCGTTAGAAATCCTTGCCCCCCATCCCCGGAGGCAGCGGTGGCCCGGGCTGAAGGAGGTAAAGCCGTGCTCCCTCGCACTGGTGCCGAGCCCACAGCCAGAGCCCGTTTGAAGTGGCAGGTCTGCGGTAAATAAATGCTCTCTACAGTCAACCGAACACCAGCCCGTGCAAGCGAGAGTCAAGAGGAGTGGACACGGGTTGAGCCCACCCAGCATCCTCTCAACTGCCCTGCCATAGAGCAAGCCAAGTTATGGGACAGAAGGTCTTCAGATAAATGGGATTGGGTCATCCCAAGAAAATATTTCTGGCCTTATTAGGCCAGTGGTTGGATCTGGTGATAAACTCAAGCAAATGAAAACAACTCAGGCGCTGCCTCAGTGCAAAAAGGGCAGCATCCTTCTCCAGCCACTCCAGCTGATGTGATAGAGCTTAACTTGATGGCTCAAGCTAATGCTGTTTGGCTTTTATTTGTCTTTTCTACCCTTTGTTTACCGTGATGAAGTTTAAAGGCATGCGCGATCATTCCTTACGCTGTTCCTCTGAGCGTGACCACAAAGGAGTCACCTGCAGAACACAGCAGCTCCTTTATTCAAATGATAGATTACATGACTAGAGGCTTGTCACTCTTAATAACCTTCCAACAGAGAAATGCATCTGAGGAGGTGATGGGTTGGGTTCAAATGGGAACATTCAGCAAGAGCAACCACTTTCCACTCCCCGGTTTTGAGGAGATGTGCCGCGGTGGGAGCACCTGACAAAGGCTGTGGCCGCAGATGGATGAGGTCCAGTGGGTCGCAGCGGTGGAGGCCATCACAAGGGCTGGAAAGCAGTCAGACACATCTATCAGCCCCTTGATTTTTAAGCAGAACTCTGCCACCAAGTAACACAGCAATTTGCTCAAGATCTTCTAGGACCATTCACCTCCATCGCCTTCTCTTGCAAACTGCAGACGTAATCCACCGATTCTGGGCACTAATGGAAGTACAAGAGTGGTGGCCAGACCGACTGTCAGAGTCCCTTTTGGAGTTGTACCTTAAATTGTCTTTTGAACTGCATCTCTCTAATCCTTCAGTGCAAAAATACTTTATCCTCTTGTGGGAATTATATATATTTCCCAGTTCAAAGAGGTATCAAATATAAATGTACTTCTGTACAATTCAGCATTAATAAGAGTAAATAGTTAGTGTACAGCACCTTTTCATCTTTAGATTTCAAGTTGCTTAAGCATTTAGAGACTACAGTTGGCATTTCTTGCTGTGCTGCTTCTTGGTCTAATGCTATTATTGAAAATACTTTTATCCTGGGCTGGGGTAATTCCTTTGAAAAAATCTTATTCCACACTTACGCCAGCAACTCTTCACTGTTTTCCCCTTTTGAAACAGATAATTCATTAGGACCGCAATATGCGGGTTTAACACACTTCTTTTCGTGTTTAATGGAGAGCTCCAGTTTCGGGTCTGGTGGACATAAGCAGTGGAGTTTTTGTTCAGAAGCAAAACATTTTGAAATGATCAAAATAATCCAGCTGAGCAAGCATGGGGCTGAGCTTTCCTCTGTGAAGACCAAAAAGCCTGGGAGACCCTGAGAGGGACCCCCTTGTCCACAGGAGCCCTCTCCTCGGTGTTTCAGTGCAAGCATCCATTTCTCTCCCAAAGCACCCCAAAGCTAGGGAGACTAGATCTTCAAGGACTTGGAGAAAGACAAGCAGAGGAGTAACACCTGTCTTATCAGCTATAATCTCAGGAACGTAGACCACGTTGGTCTCCTAAGGAATGCAACCAGAAAGTGACGCATGGACTCCTCCTGCCCTGTATCCATACACCAAATGACTTGTGTGGACGCTTCTCTAGCCAACACCTTTCTCCTGGCCCGTGTGCCCAAACCGCTGCACTCCTGGTTCCTCTTCCCGGGGAGAGCCTGAGGGGTTTTCTTTCTATTTCCACTTCCTTCTAGGCCAGAGGACAACCCTCACTCCAAAGCAGGCTCCAAGACAGGTTTTGCAGGTGCCGAGGAGTGGCAGTTGATTAGAGGAAAGGATGAAAGTGAGAGGAAACCTCACTCCTTCCTGTTTCTTACGCCTTGTTAGTGGAAATCTTTCGGGGGTGAGGAAAAATGAGAGCTTTAAGGCTCTGCCATAAGAAAGAGAGAATTTAGACCAGACAATAACTTTTCCCTGTAATTAAACAGGTCATACATGAAAGTGAAAGAGTGCCCAGTCAAATAATAATAAAATAATTTGTGAGCCATCTAATACCCTGCGTGGCACAGGGAAAGCATTGCTTTATTGAAGAACAGTCTGAAGAAAGGCAGGAGAAGCTGGTTCTGGGAAGAGGATGGAGTGACCGATTCTCTTTTTGAGAAAGTCAGGGGAGGAGGTGGCTGAAAGCGTCGTACTTCCACTGGAAGATGTCGCAATGATACAGTGACGACAAGTCATAGTATTTATCCTCATTTGCCACACCATCATCTCCCCCGGAGAGATCCAAAAAGGAGAATTTTTGCACATTAGGGCTCCAGCAGGTGAGATCTGCAAAAGCTTTTGGCGCTGTTACTGCCCCATTATCTCCCTGCCCCGTGGGAGTTTTCTGCTCCTATGGGGAATCAGAGACTCAGCCCTGCAGAGTCTGGTAGAAAAACCTTCCTTCCTCACCCATCTCAGCAAAGCCTCTGGGTTTCCCTTGAGTGCTTATGGCGCCAGCACCGCTCTGCAAGGGAGTGGCAGGCAGGGGGTAGGACAGATAGAAGGGGAAGCGGAGGTGCGATAACATCTCCAACCACCCCAGCAAGATTTGCTAGAATTCACCTGCCAGACCCCTTAGTCAGGCAGAAAAAGGTCAGTCCGACCCATCTGTGTGGTTGGGTGGTAGCCTCCAGCAAACCCAGGACCTGCTGTTCCAGTGAGGGTGCATCAGAGGGATCCCACCCCTCTCCTGATTTTGTAGCTTCCAGTTTGCTGACACTGGAAAGGCATCAGAGAAGATAGGAGGATACTTATGCAAAGACTTCTATCAATGGCGAGGCCCATCTTCAAAGCTTTGATTTTACCAGGTGCTGGCATCCCTTCTGAGAGCTGTTCTTGCTTGGGGGGATTCCATCTCAAAGTCTTCACATCACAGGAAGGGGAGTCCTGCTTTGAAGAGTCTCACCAGCGATGGGCCAAACCTCCTATTTGCATTTCATTTTTGGCTGTATGAAGCTTGCTCTTTGGCACCAACCAAGCATTTTGCAATCCTTCTAAAGCAACAAGGCGCAGTGTTTGCTGACACAGCTTAACACCAGGACGTGTACCTGTGCATCCAACTGAGAAAGAGCCGTTAAGGCAGGTGTGGATGAGTGAATTAGAGTTAGAACAAAGTAGTAGTGCGTTTGGAGTATGCCTATCAAGTTGCAACAAGCAAAAGTTAATGTTAAATTAAGGGATCTACCTCCAGTGTTTGCACTTGGCAGTTGGTTTCATTCCCAAAGTGAAACCATGAAGAGAATTTAAGGTTGAATTTATTTTAAGGCTGCCTTGTTTGAGTTACTTTGCTGGCAGTCCAGGGAACCTGTGTCACGTTGGACTCCAGCAGAATTTCTTCTGGATCCTCAGCACGGCCAATGGGCCCTGCCTGGTCAGGGAGCAGCATCTTGCAATATTTCAGAAGTATAAAAGGCATCACCAAAGGTCACTCAATCTTGTTTTTAACTTCAGCTTTGTCCAACTCAGAGTTTCTTTAATTTCCTAAAGGTTCTTAGAATATAGGGCAGTGCTGACATAATCAAAGCAGCCAAGTCTCCTGGCATAGACACCGTCTCTGACCTTTCAGCGGCTCGTTCTCCCTCTGCTACTTAATTTTCAGTGGAACTGCAGAGCTTCACCCTCTAGTGTCTGAGGAGGAGTTTGGAAGGCATTTAAGAAATGAAGGTCATTAGACATTACCTTTCCTGTTGCAAGCCCTTGCATGATGCACAGAGGATTATTATGCCGTTGCCCTTTGGTGTAAACAAACCTTAGAGATGTTCTTTGCAATGCTTGTAACCAGAACAAAGCCCTTTGTGTCGTTAAACCTCCAACATAAGAGAAACTCAAGGAAAGCCTATTTACCATGCATAACACAAGAAAGGTTCCTGAATAATCCAAGACAAAAGGTCTATGCTGGGAAAGTATAGAGGTGGGACTGCTGGTTTCCCTTTTATGAGGATCGCCAGATTCCCTAGTTCTCCATTTGGCTGGTACAAAGGAGCTAGAGCTGCTGGTCCTTCCTGCTCTGCTCTCTCCATAGAGGACTTCAAGAACATGCAACAAATTTAATGTTGAGTTCAGAAAAACCTTGTGCACTGGGTGATCTCTTAGTTCCTGGGGCCAGGTGAATAGAAAAGGAGGTTCCCAGGGAGGCAGAGCTTTACAATGAGCCCTCAACACATCAAGAAACTGCTTTGAACTGTGACTCGGGATCTGCTGCAGAACAGATTTTTTTTTTGGTTGGGCTGAGCTTGAAGCCAAGGACGTGGTTCAGGTCAGCATACCCATTGAAGGGATTAGAGCCAGCTCATCTTCCCATGGAGCAGCCCTGAGGCCAACACCAGAACATGGCTGTTGAGCCAGCAGGATTTTAGGAACTTTCTAGCCCGGTTGGGCAGTTCTGTGTCCATCTTGAAGCCCCCTTCATCCACACTGCAAGAAGACGTTGTAAGCAGTAAAGAGGTACAAAGCAGAGCTTGTTTTGCCCTACTTCCCATTTTTCAATTATTCACCTTGAACCTCCAAGCACCGTTCTGCTGCAGGAGACCGCTCTTGCCCCTTGACTGTGTATATGGGACTGGGCTGCCGGTCGGATGCAGCTGGCAGGTAGTTTGTGGAGTGCACCGCTTTCCCCATCACACGTGTGGCCATCAAAGCCCTGCTCACAGACCCAGCGCTCGGCTGAGGTTTTACCCAGCGGGTCTGCAAAGGGCAAGTCTCCTGCTTCTTTGTTTAAACGCTGGCCCATGTGTTGACTTGAAGGCACCCACTCCTTGGTGGCGGCAGCAGCAGCGAAATCGTACATCACTCTAATGAGAGTCCCTTCAATAACCATTGCCCTGATTTTTGATACCTGGAGAGAAGATGCACCAGCCAGGGAAGAATTTATCAAAAACACACCACTGACTAGACATCAGAGGGAACCTCAAAGGGACAGTGAACTAGAACAAAGAACAAAAACATTTACAGAAGTGCTATGCTGAAAAAAAGGGAAAGAAAAAAAAACTGTACTAACAACAGTAACAAGGTCAGCTATAAAACCAGAATTAAAAGGCACTGCTGGGGAAAAGACGACGACTCAAAAAAGCACCAAGAACTAAGAACACAGCTTGCCAATCACATCTACACAGATTCCCCTTGATATCTTCCCGCTAACAGGCTTTCCTGCAGGACAACGGAAAAGTTTAAGTGACTGGCTCTGGGAAGGTGGGCTAGAAGCGGGAGAGCAGCATTCACAGCTTTTAACGCGGACCTTCAGGTTCTGCATCAATGGGATCACTCAGGGGCGCGGGGTCTCGGTGAGCGGAGCCGTGCGGTGGCCGGGGCCGGGAGCAGGAGCATCCCGCCAGCAAGGCACCACGGCAAACCCCTTTCAGGCCAGTTTGGTGGTTTGAGTAAGTGTTAATAGAGGTCAGCAGCTGAACCGGCTGGCTGGTGCCCTGAGCACATTCTACCTTTGCCACTCCAGTCACTCACAGCTGGGAGGAAGAATTGGTTTAAATCCACACAAAGGTCCAGCCCTGAGCTTCGCCAAAGCGGTGCAAAGAATAGGATTGGTGGAAATCTTGCCAAAAAAACACAGAAATGGGAGTTTTCTACTCTCCAACAAAAGAATTCACTCCTTGCTGAAAATTTCAACCAGTTTGTGGGAATACGAAAGTTTTCAGCATTCCACCAAAATACCAAAGAGCTTTTCTCCACAGAAAGGTCATCACACAGCAGCCATCTTTGCCTCCTGCGCATATGCACGCGTCCCACCTTTTTGCATCCATTCGAAGCGAGAGCATTTTCCTCCCTCCCAGCCTCAGTGGTGACATCTACACAACAGCCAATCTCTGTTTCCCCACGGTTGTCAAAACCAGCTATTCCTCATATAAAAAACTTGTGGAAGAAGTCAGCTTGGGATTTTCAGCCCACATTTTCCTATTCCCTCATTGCCACAGTAGGCAAAGGATTCATAACAAACACCAGTACCAAACTGTGAATATTCTGAGCATAGACAGAGAAACTTCAGAGTCAAGGCAGCTTCACAGCTTGGACCTATACCCTGGGCTCCTAATTTCTGCCTGCAGAAACTTCAAGAAAAATGAGTGAACTTCCCCCAGAGGAGAGAACTCTTCTATCTTTCAAGTCCTGATGCGACCTCATCACATCACCATAGATGGAGGTTTTAGGTGCTTTGGAGCACCTCCTCAACCTCCGTGTTCTCCATCAGGAGGCACGAGTCTCCCATTGGCTGGTCTTGTACCCACCAGCCTGCACAGATCTCCTGCATCCCCTGAGAAGTCCAGAGTGGCATGAGATGCCTAGGCTTATGTCACTGAATTGCTCACAAGATATCACAGATCCAGAAATATCTTCCACGGTGATATGCCCTCTGTGTAAGCGAGGGAGCGGGTCACCCTGACTTATCAGTGGAGGACTGGTGCCTCTAGATGAGAGCAGAAGCCAGCCCCTGCTGCTGTGAGCTGCTCCTAAAGGAGCCCCTCTCTCACCGGGAGCGATGCATGGAGCTCTGAACACCGAGATCGAACATCAGACAGCGTGAATACTGTAATCATACGCCTCCCACCAATACCTCTCTAAAATCAGGACAACTTCTATGAGCTAATATAGCAGGGCTGGGTACTAATATTTCATTTTTAAAGCAAGTCCTGCTTGCTTTTTTCCCAGTCCCTTCCCTGCAAAGCTGTGCTTGTTAGCGAAAGTGAAGAGACTTTTGATTTCTAAAGCCAATGTTCGAATGAGCATTTCCCCGTGAGAGCACCTGGTTCTCGTGTTTAATGAGTAAACACAAGGAAACAGAGGCTTGAAGAATGATTGTTCCCAACATCATTACTTCTGAACCTGACATTAAAGAGAAGTAAAAGACAACAGCACAGCAGTTCTTTGTTTTTCCACCACTTTTCCTAAAAAATATCTTTAATGAGACACATTTGAAGTCTAACATGGGGCCGTTCTCCTAGATTATAATTGATAAATCTTCCAAAGTGGTATGGGGAAAGGATTGTGTAATAATTACTTGTTTCTTTTGAGGAAATAAATAAAATATGAAAAATGTAATTACTAACCAGCAAAATGCAGTGAGCGAGTTTCCCGCCGCTCCGCCGACCAGCGTGCGCGGAGTCGGGATTTCAAAAGTCTCTCTCCCAGTGCAGCATGACACCCGATGATGTTGCTGCTGCTCATGTTTGTTTTCCAAGTGCCAGCTTTTCCAGTCAGAGTCACTGGTTCGTTTGAAGTCCTCACATTTACTCCTGCGCCACAATTAATTTTTTTTATAAATGGAACAAATTGCTATCCCTGTCGGGCGGGCGTGCGGGAGCCGATTGCCTTCGGAGGGGCAGGAAGGGCTTCTCCCAGCTACCGGGGAGGAGGATAGGGCTGGTACAACCGGGATCCCCAGGCAGGTGGGAGCAACTGGGGACCCATCATGCGCCACCTGACAAGAGCTGTGATATTCACTGCACGTGCTTGGCGGAGATATGGTTCACCCTGCACCCCAGCTCCCCTCACTCCCATGGGTATTTAGTTCCAAATTTTCTGGTAAACCCACACTGTGGTTTCACCTAACGCCGTCTCCAGCATGGCTCAGCTGGGGCTGTTCCCCATCCCAGTCTGTGCTGTGGGTTTACAGCACTGATCCCACCTTGGAAGAAACCCCCCCTTAGGCACACGCACCCCAAAACCCTGCAACGGCAACTGCCAGAAAACAGAAAACCGTTAACGGCTCCATCGCCTTTGTGCATCCCCTCGATGCAGCAGACTGACAGGTTTGCCACTTCCCTCTCCTTTCTCTGGAGCATAGTTCTTGCTCTGGCTGTTTTAGACAGACAAAACATATCGCAAATGTGCCTAAATACACTAGAGACTGAGAAACTTGCCTGTTCTGATGAGGAACAAACCTTTTTTCCTGAGTTTTCAGCAACTGTTTCTACAGAGTGACCCTACCTCCCACCTGGGCTGTGTCCCGTGTCTGCTGCAAACAAACCTCTTCTCTCCTATGCAGTGAGAAAGTTCACACTCCACCTCAGTCATTAATTGTTCAGAAATTTTCAGCCTAACCCACAGATAAAATTTTTGTTGAGCTCTAAATTAGTTCAAGTACCAGATTTCCGATTCTCAGATAAAGCTGTCAAATACATGTTCAAATAATTATATCCGTGCCTTCTAGACCTTCTCCGTTTTTTTGTTTTTAACCATTGCTTTGAACAACAGCATACAAATTTAATGGATTTAGAAGACTTCAAGCCAATTCTCCTCTTCCTAATTTTGTAAAATGTTATCATAAATGTTTTATGGTGTTTAAAAAAAAAAAATCTTTCCTTAGAGTAACAATTTAAATTTTTCATACACCATGAAGACCTTTATTTTGTTCACAGTTGTCATTTTCTGTTTAGCATCACAACACAATACTAATAAAAAAATGCAATGGGATTGCCTTAAGCAATTATGCTGATTTTAATGTATGGTACAGCTTTGTTCATGTTTCTCCTCTCTATAATACATCCTCAGATCTTTGTTCTCCAAGAACATCATTTATTGGTTTTTTAGAGAGGGCAGGTTACCTACAGAGTATGCCTTCTCTATCTTGGGTGACTTTTTGATTCAAATACCGTGTGGTAAAATTCTAGTGAACACAACAATTAGCAAATTATTGTAGTTTTCTGAATTATAATAATTCCATTTGGTCCTGGCCCTGTAAACTCCAGTCTGATTGATACCCAAGAGAAATTTCCAGCAGAGCAACATAAAGTACTTCACTGTGAAACCAAAGACATGACAGTGCCATGCCAGACATGCTGCCAGCAAAAGCTTCCCTAGAAAAGCAAGGCTTTCTTGGTGGAGGTTCCTCCTCATCTGTTGGCCAAGAAGAGCATTTGTCTATGAATAAGGAAGAAAGGCACTGAAAACTCTTCCTCTCAAGCTAAGCTGCAGACGAATTAATCCTGGAACAACCCAGACATGGGGCAGGACACACAGGGTGAGCAGCACACCTGGGAATGGTCCTTGACAGCAAATCCCAGGGACCGAGGCTGTTCCCTGCAGTGCTGAAGGGAAGAAATGGATCTGTTTGGTCTCCCCATCAAATAGATTTGCAGCTTTCCAAGACTCCAGACCCAAAAGTGCATCTCTTTCAAGTTCCCAGGCAGCAGATTTTCTGTCTTTTACTTTTGAGAATTCTAGGAGCATCTTCCATTAAATACAAAGATGTTTAGCCTTTTAACCCTCTAAATGCAATACCACAGGCTCTAGTGATCTGTTGCCAGTTAAATTCACCCTCTACTGCAGCCTCTCTCTTGTATTTTCCTCCCTACTGCGAGCGCTTATCCCTGCATTGAAAATATTCTTTTCGACTAATACACACTACTGGTTATTTTTAGGTATCAAAGCCATTTTTCTCAAGATCTTTCTTCATTAATTCACTAATTCACTTTTTTGTCTTGATCCTATTTGCCCCACGTTCTTTATTGTCTCTTAACCCCGATGCTCAAAGGGTGTCAGCACAGATTAACAGGGAGCCTGAGAGCTTCTGGAGAGCAGCACTTCATGTTCTCCTGCATCTTTTAATCAGCTTTAAACTCTTGTGGCCTTCTGTTTCAGTTCATTTTGAAAATAGCCAGCAATCCTCAGATGAAAGACCAAATAAAACAAAATGCATCAGCATCTTTTTTTTTTTCTATTTTGACACACATCCCAAATATGCAGCAATGCAAGAGGAGGCAGAAAAATATTTTAATGGGAAAATCTTGCCTGTTCTATTAGTTCCATAGATAATTTTGCTTGAGTTGGTCAATAAGAAGGGAGGGATCGTAACAGCATGGCACAGAAAACCCTCTGGTCTCTTCTCCTGCGTGGCAAAGGATTGAGGGCAAGAGATAAGTGCTGCAGATGTGCTGCAGACCTCTGCATCCAACACCTCTGGAAATTAGCAGTAATAGATCCCAAACCTCAAACTCAAAAGCCTCTCTGCTCTGGGGTTTTCAGTATTCAATCCTAGCAGTGCCTCTGAATTTGCAGCTTGAGTCCCTCTCAAATCGTAACTCAGTCCTAAATAATACATTATTGTAAAAACTGAAACTCTATCCCCTGTAGACTGCCTGCCCCAGTAAGAGCTTCTTATTCCCAATTGCTTTTCCCATGCCAGAATGAGCCAAGGCTGAGCTTGCAGTTAAAGCGAGGGATTGGGAGCTGGGGGTCTGGGGTCTAATCCCAGCTCAGCTCCTCATATATTTTGGGAAAACACTTTACTTTTCCAACCTGAAAAATAAGGCGGCACTTCTTTATGCTGAAACTTAGTTCATTAAAGTTTGAAATGGCTTTGAAATCCCTAACTGAGAAGCACTGTGAAAGGTCAGAGTATAATTGTGAAATAGGTAATAACCTCTTCTTACTTTCTATTGCTAGGCCTGCTTTAAGAAAAATAAATTAAACTAAAGCCTTGGGAATCTCAGAAGACTCATGAGAAACCTGAACTGGCACAAGACTTTCCCGTATGGATGTCCCAGCGATTGATTTGGACACAAGCAGCCCTGAAATGACCTCTTTTGAGAGTTCCAGGCTGTTTCTCAAGTCAGAGAGACTAAAGAGGCTGGAAGTGATGCAGAGTGGCTTTGCCTTTAGGAAACAGCAGAGCTTTACAGTCCCAGGAAGAGAACAAATTCAAAGGGTACTTCTGCCACTATTTCATGGTTTGAGCAATGCCCTTGGCCTTCAGACAGCTGCAGCGATGATGATGGACCCAACCACAGAGCCCAAAACAGCTTGGTGTGGAGGCACTGGGGTAAGCCCAGGGTCCCTGTCCACACAGCCAGCACGCAGGGGTGCCGAGGACAGACCAGTGCCGCAGGGAAAACGCATCCTTGGGAAGCGCCAGTAGCTGTCTGGAGAGGTGGTCCTTGGGAAGAACATACTAAGGTGGGCCAAGGGAAGCAAAGGATTGCAGCACTGCCAGCCTCCACCGAGCTGCTCTTTTCAAGTGCCCGCATTATGTTTTCTGTTGGTATCCAAAAAAAAAGAGAAGAAAAAGTCAATTTATGCTAAGCAGCACATCCTTGTCACCCCACCTCTGCCAATCACTAGATAAAGGGAGTCATTATTTTAAGACCCCTGCAGATGTCTGTCTGTCTTTTGTAATGAACTCATGAGCCACAGCGATCACCATGGCACTGTTAATTGGAGCACCCACCGTGCCGGCTTCTGAAAGGCAGTTGTTTGTGTCACACAAGTGTTTCTTCTTCCAGCAGGTTTGGTTTACAGGCAGACATGCACATCTGCACATATTTGGATCCAAGTGGCTCCAGAAAGCCCAGCCAGGCTCTTTTGGGAGATTTCTCAACGCAACGTCTCCTGGAAACCAGCTCTGCGTCTCCTCCCAGGGCTCTGGGGAGGAGGCTGGGGCTGACAAGGTGTCCCATTAGCTTTATGGAAACCAGTGCGACTGGCCACCCAAGCACTTTAGCTTCTGACTGGCTTCCACCTGCAGCAATAAGCTCAATCAGGTAATTAATACCAGCCTTTACTACCTGCACTGCTAGGACTGCTATGGAGAAGACTATTTTTTATTTTTTCAAAGAGCTTTCATGTGGTTACTGGGGCTTATGAAAAAAATCCTCACCCTCTCTGATAGCCGTCTGTACAACTTGCTTTGTATTTTCCTCCTC
The DNA here is from genome assembly GCF_036417535.1 of Chlamydotis macqueenii. Taxonomy (NCBI): domain Eukaryota; kingdom Metazoa; phylum Chordata; class Aves; order Otidiformes; family Otididae; genus Chlamydotis; species Chlamydotis macqueenii. The sequence goes on along the minus strand of NC_141573.1, from coordinate 3,175,890 downwards.
CCCTTACCCCCTTCCATGGCTTTCAGGCTTTCAAGTCATGTAATGTTTTGACATGGCACTGGGAGAACAGGGAAAGAACAGAATCATCACAAAGATCTTTGAAAACCAAACAAAACACTTCAGCAGCAGGGCTGGGTTAGTTAGCAGCTTTGTTTAGTTTGATTTCATCTTGAAATTTATTTACCAGAGAAAACTCTGCTCCAAGATGCCGCATCTGGTTTTCCAGTGAGGATGTTCCAGCTTTATTTTTTTCCCAGAAGCAAGGAAAAGAAAAAAGCCCAAACCTGTTGTTCTCCAGAGGCAGCTCAACACAGCAGCAAACCCAAGTTACCTGCCTAGTCAGTGGCCAAGCCCTAAATTAGAAAAATACCACCTTTCTTCACCCTACTCCCATCCCTACTTTGCCTCTTCTTCCTTTAGTCTCAATCACTGGGCCCCTCCATGCTTTGCTTGGAGGGCAGCAAGGCCAGAATCCAAAGATTTTATTTTTGTTTAAGCCAGTTGGTTGACTGTTTCCTATCAGCCCCCTTGAGACCCTCAGAAGTGTCTGTCTAATAGACAATGGATAGCTCAGGGACTTGGGTGACCTTCAAAGAGATAAGCTGGACTCAAGACTGCCTACACAGAAGATCAGGTCTGGACCAGCACCCTGGGACTTTGAACTTCAGCTTAAAGTAACTTTCCCTATAGAAAGGCTTAGCCAAAGGCAGAAATCATGGAGGTGCTTCATCCCAAGTGATGCACAAATCCAATAAACTACCACATCAGCTCCATCTTCTAGTTTGATGGCTACGTCCCGCCGTGGGAATGAGCAGCTCTTTGCTCTGCTGTGCTGTGTGGTCAGGAAGTGGTGCTTTCTCCTGGGATGAAGTTTGGAGCTGGGAAAAAGGTCCTAGGGAGAAAGGTTTTACCTCTTGGAGGGGTAAAGCAAAAGCCTTGGACAGAGATGGTTGGAAGCCTGGAGAGGATTCGTTACACACGGTCTGTGCGCTCCCGCACTGGGGTCAGTGAGCTGTGAGCCTCCTTGCAGATGGGAAACATCAGCACTTGGGTGCCGAGTGAGACACCAAGCAACTCATTAGCAGTGGGAGACAGCGATGCTTAACAAAAGCTGAAGTACAGGTAACCCGCGTCGTGCTTTGCCATTAATTTCTTGCAGTGATTCTTACGCTTTGCCCAGTAACTTGTTGATTGTCTTGAGTCCAACTTTGAGAAATATTCAGCCATTATTTAAAGGCTCTAAGTGACAGAAAATCTACCATACATCTGAAAAGGATGTTGTGATGATTAATTATGCTCTGTACAAAAGCTTCTCGACTTATTTCTGCCGTGACCTTTGGTAGCTCCAGCTTACTGGATCTCGCTTTTCTTTTGTCTGCAAGTTTAAAGGACCCTCCAACTAGAACTGATTACGGTGAATAAAGGGACCTTCTGCCATCTTTGCTACTTCAAAACGAGAACAAGGCAATTTCTCAGCAGCGTAATCAAGGGGAACCAGATGTGAGCAGTTGCCATTTTGCAAAAGGAGCACAGCTGGATCCAGACACACACACCTGCTGACGTAGCACAGCTTTCACAACAATAAGTACAGGCATGGAAACCGCGAGCAAAGGAACAGCATGTAGCCACCGCATTTGGTTTTACGGTGTCCGAATTTCACGCAGGTTTATCAGGTTGCCAGTGATTTATTCCCCTCCAGCTTTCAAGAAAGCAGCAGCCTAGAAGCGCAGTGGCCCCTCTCCAGGCCTAGGGAGAGACGGCAGGAGTTCAGGAGGAGTGAGGAAATCAGTGCTACAACTCTGAGGTGATCAGTCAGCCACAAATTACAACTCAAGAAAGGATGCCTGGACCTGAGGACACAAGGGGTTTTGTTTGGGGTTTTCTTCTCGTTGTCGTTTTGGACTTATGAACTAGCATGAAGCTGCCTCCTTTCTGAAACCAGGCTTAACAATCAAGGGACATGATGAAAGTTGGAAGTCAAGGCTAACAGTGCCCTTTCCTATTGTTTTAGGAACAGAAATATGTACAGTCTATTCAAGAGAGTTATTCTAGCCCTGCGCATCCCAAGGTAAGACTGGGCTCGGACCATGCTGCCGTCTCCCTTACTGTCGCATGAAGGCACCCCAGGTGGGATGGTGTAGTTTAGACCTTGGTGGGAAGGAACACGTCACTCAAGTGAAGCAGCGGGTAAGGCTCTATTTTCAATTCTTCTGAATAAAGCATTTATTTTGAATAAATATTTTATTTCCTGAGGGTCACATTCAGATCAAACATATTAAATGTCTGTCAGCCAAATCTGACCTTACTTTGAGAGAACATTCAGGCGCACATTCTTCTGAAGTGTTTAGATGAATACGTGAGACATCAGATTTCCCAAATGTCCGCCTTATCTAAACTAAATCCCATTTATTTCAGTGGAACCAGAGAACCCTTCTGTAAGCCCGGCAAGGAATCTTCTGATTGTTTCGGCACATAAATACCTTTAAAAATGTGTGCCTGCAGCTAGGATCCATCTCGCCACATGCAAGTTAGGTATATGGTCTTAGCCAGTCACGTAGGCAACTCCTACAATCAGTGGAGAGAGTGGACGTCACCAGGGGGTGTTCCTCAAACCTCCCTTGGACACCAATCTGAGGGCTGAAGCCCTCTCCCTTCAGAACACTATCTCTGTCTGTGCATGGCAGAGGGAGCCGGGATGTCTAATTTCATCCGCTTAAAAGTCAGGTTCTAAGCTAGATGAGACAGATCCCATCCTCCACAGCTACGTTGTAGAAACAAGTAAGTTGTGCCGGAAACGTTCCATGAGCCTTTTTCTGAATTTGCAAATAGGAAAACATGATAACGCGCAAGGTACTTTGAGTTGGCATGCTGCAAGAATGCTCAGAGTTTACCAGCAGGCAGGCTCTCCAGTAAGGAAGCTTGAAGTTTAAACCCTTGAATGTCACCCAAAAGCAAATTCCAGATCCAGTATTTTAAGTATTTTATTAGTGAATCACTCAAGTAATTCAGGAGGAAAGAAACAATACTATGCAACAGAGCTAATTTGCCAACACTGATGGAACAACAAAGTTTAACTCTTTCAGAATAACCAGAGAGAAGAACTAAGGTACAAAGACACATGCAAATAGCTTGGAATATTAAGTAGAGGTGGTATTCTCTATAGCTGGCCATCTGGAGCTATGTTGCCTCTGCTGAGTCATTCTGGTAAACTCTCTGCTTCAAGGAAAAAGTTCAGCTTCTTTTCTTCAGACATCAGCATTGAAAACATCAGCTGCAGCCTCAGAGCAACCAGTTTGACTGGGAAGTGAAAGCAGTGGGGAATTGCGGCTCGCTCTGAAGCAACGGAGCAGCAGAGGATCACCTCAAGGAACATGCCAGCAAGTTAGCAACGCTCCCCAGAAAAGGCCACTCTAACAACACACCACCATCCATCACACCCTCCCGAGGACAGCTTTATAGCCTGTAGGAACCAGACTGGTAATTACAACACAGAAATATCGCACGCAGAGCATTCGGAGACCAAATGGCACAGGGAGCCAGCAGCCTGCGGGCAGGCATTTGCATTTCCATCTTCGATGCAAGCAGGGGCTGGTCTGGATCTCGCACTGGCCTGGCTCTAGAGCTGCTCAGCTGGAGCAGCAGCTGCTACAGCTTCAGCACTACAGCCGCTGAAGCAGCTACGCTTACTACAAGGGGGAAAAGATGTGGGCTCAGAAACCCTGCACACTGAACACATCACAAGCACTTCCACATAGCTTGCCATGCCGTCCAGGAGCAAAGCATCACACAGTGGAGGAGGCAGCGTGGTGGGATGGGAGCTGGGGGACCTCACCCTCACCCTGCAACACTAAGCATACATGGGACCAGGAAAAACAAATGGAAACGCTCTGCTTCTAGCCATGCTTCTTTGCACCCAATGCAGTGGCTTTAAACCCAGCCCCGGCCCCAGGAGACCGTGCTAGGATCTCCCACCATGTGCAGGGGCCTACTGAGTCTGGGAAAGCCGATGCCTATGACAGTACTTACATCTTGAACTGCAAGAGTCCCATTAATTATGATTTTGTAAGGAGGTTGCCAATGGGAAAGAATTTCACAGATGCAAGAGCTGTATCTTACCCCATCCCCTCCTTTTCTGTGTCAAAGACAGGCCAAATGATCTGGTAGCATACGAAGCTATCAGTGTCTAATTATTCCCAAAGCCCTTGGCTCTTTCTGCACAAAGGGCCGGAGTTAAATTCTCCCTGGAAAGGTAACAGAGCACAGATCCCAACATGAAAGCAGCCAAGAACACAGGATGTTTGCAATCTGTGAGAAGGGCCTGAGACCCTGCAAGTCAATATTTAGAAATCTGTCCAAAATCCCAAATTCTAAACTTAGCTCCAAACATAGCACATACAGATCTGAATCTGTTTTGTCTCTGGCAAAATACATGTCCTGCAAATTTTATTATTTATTAATCTAATTTGTTTTCCTTGGTCATCCTAGACACAGGATGGGAATTATTTTCAGACAAGATTCTGGGTAGCTGCAATTAGTCTTTTATCATCACAGGAAAAGTATGTTCTGCAAATGTAAGATTTGGAAAGATGATGTGGAGGCTTCCCAAGGCACCACTGGCATTCAACACACGGGAGCCAAGGTAAGCAGCAGCTCCCCAGCACAAAGGGACAAAACTGCAGAACCTTCCCAACTCGGCCTCTGCGGTGAGTTCTGCAGTGAGACAGGCTGTGCAGAGCCACCAGCTCTGAGACCAGGTCTTTCACACCAGCACACAACATGGCTGCAAACAGACAGACACTAGGCAGTTCACTTCTCTAACATGCATTTCTTACAGTAACTGTCAAGTTATTTTTGGTTTTCATCAGGACTTTTAAGTGGACATAACGTTGACTGCAGCTTCAGCATTCATGGCCTGTCATTTTGGCGAGATCATGGTGTATCCCATGGCTTGACCAAGGATCTGCCCAACTTCCAGGGTGGTTGGGAAGCACAGTAAGCCTTGTCAAACACCAGCTAAGGACATCACTTCTATCTCCAGTTCTATTTTGATTTTTCCAGTACCAGAATCAAGAACATTTTGACTCCTCAGAGCAAAGTATAACCTCAAAAGAAAGTCCACAAAACTTCCCAAAGAGGGGCAGGGCTGCTCAAAAGGCTTGTGGAAGGAGAAAGGACGAGCACCACGAGTGTTGGTGGCAGCTTGCCTAGGTCCATCAGGAGGAGCCGCAGGCTGGGCAGATGCACGTCTCATGGATGTGCTGGAATTACAGTGCAGATGAGAAAAAGTAATCTGGGCTCTGGCTGGCCAAGAAAACAAATGGAGATCCCAGGACACAGCTTTAATGCAGACACTGAAGAAAAGCCCACACTGTCTGGGAGCCTGGCACGGAACAACGAGGCCAAGAACGTTCACGGCAGCTCATCCCAGGGAGCGCGGGCTGTGCTGCGCAGCACACGCAGCATCTCCCTCTTCCCAAACCTGGCACTGACATCCACAGGCTGGACAGCCGGCCAGCTCTCGCTCCATTCCCAACAGGAACGGCTGGCAACTTGTCTTTTCCCAGGGCTTTGGTACAAGTGGAGCAACAATTTCATTTTATTTTATTGTTCCCATGATATCACTAGTTAATTGTAACCAGCAAAATTCCTCTCACTGTGCCTCCTAGAGCCAGAGCCGGCCCGGGGGCAGCGAGCATGCTCCTCTCTTGGCTCCACACACACCGATGTGCCTTTGAAACTATTTGCATTTCAAAAGTTCTGCGCTCAGGCAAATCGCTTTTTTTTCTAGTGACAAGATCAGCTGACAGACACCCTGGGTCCAAGGCAGAGAGGGGAAGGAAGTCTTGGCATGGTCACAAGGAAAAAGTGAGAAAGCTGCATTCAGTGTGCTCGAAACCACCCAAACCCAGGCTGAGGAGGGACGGATAAAAGTGACTACATACATCTATGGCAGGCACAAGCTTCCATACAACATAAACCTAATGTGATGTATTCAACAGTTACACGTTCAGCGTGAAAAAGTGATCCTTTGAAGACTTGGATTACATCTCCGTCACCCAGGGGACAACACAAGAGGTTTGGTTAGAGTGGGCGCCCTGTCCCATCGGATTGCAAGGAACGCCCACCCAACCCACGCTTCAGTCACCGCAGCTGCACAAGGGGGAACGGCTCAACTGACAGAGGTTGTTGCATTAATATTGATGTTCCTTTGAGAGTCTCGGATCACAGGTACCACTAGAGGAGGGCAAAGCATTATATGAGCAAGAGCCACTTGTTATCCTCCTCCCCCGAGATCTCTCGCAGGTGATGTCCAAACACAGCACCATGCACAGGCTGTTCCTGCAGCTCAGTGTTATTTTCTTTTGCATTTACCCTAACTGAAAACTGGAGAGTGGAAAAGCCAAGTGCCTGCATTCAGAGGGATCCACTTGCTATGCAGAGGCAGCCTAGATCTGCCCCCATCTCCTCACTGCTTGCTTATCAGTGAGCAGAACCTGCTTTGATATAGGCACAAGAAAAGGAAGAGGCTTGAGCTGGAACATGGGTTCAGTCCAAGGCTTAGATCCTGAGAATGGAAAACTCACAGTCCCTGAAGAGAAGAAAGGCTGGATTGTGGTTTTTAGAGGGAAAAATTTAATACAAGCTTGTAGAGTAAATAAACTGCAACCTCATCCCTACATCTAGCATGTGAGAATCCAGTCCCTGGCAGCAAGAAGGCAATCCTCTCTTCAACGGGTGCCGGAGCAAGGAGCAAAGCGAAACCAGACGCAAGGCCAGGAGTAACCCAACGAGGCCGGTGGGCATGGCACGCCAGTCTCCCGTCCACTTCGCTGCTCCTGGGCACAGCTCAGCGTGCGCTCTGCGAACGGCCGGCAGCCGCCCGCTCGCTGGCCGGAGACAAGGACAGGGATGCTGCCTCCCACCGAGCAGGACCCGGCCCCGCTGCTGGCGGTGGGTGGGGTAGGAGGCATCTCCGAGGGGCAGGGACAGGAAATTTCCCTAAATCCTCCTTAATCCTTAAGGACACTCCTGTGTCAACAGAGCAAGACTCGGCCCGCAGAGCATCATTGTTAGCTTAAGTACCCACCACAGACTTCTCCTGCTATAAAAAAATGGAGCTGAAACCATCCCAGAGGACCCATGTTTTCAGTCAGTGGCCAGCTCTGTGAAGTGTTGGTCCTGGATTTTAATTTCCTGAAGCATCTCATTTCTTTCCCTCGCAAAAGGGAGCTGGAAAAAAAAAAAAAAATCCTCTTTCTCTCCTTCTCACAGTTGCTCTTTGAGCAAGGCCATACCTAACAATTATTCAGGGAAACATTATGTTGACATTACTGTTTAGAAAATAAAAAAGGGTTTTTAAAGCTAGAGAGTAACATCATGACCACATAGCACTAGTGAGTGATTAAAAATTTAGATGACTGCCTTTGAAACAATAAAAAGCTTTCGAAGCTTCTTAATGAGCAGCTATCAGAAATAAAGCATTTAAAACTTCAGAAAGTGCCTCTGTGGAAATTTCATTGTCTTTGATGCTGTAAAATAACTGCAGGGTGGATTCATTTCAAGTTCTTTTTAGCATACTGGTCGTTTAGAAATATTGGGAGATATCTTTCTTAGCAATATGTGGGGAAAACAATGTCTTGGTCGCTTTCATTTATCTGCAATTTGACAGGAGTGCAGTTTATTAACTTGAAAAGAGACAGATACATTATCTGAAACACAGAGAGTATAGTGGGTATTGCCTCCTTTTTATGCCAGTGGGAGTCCGTGACACTTTGAACTCGCTCACCATTAAACGCCTTCCTGAGTTGTTGAAGAGGCCTTTAAAAAGGAAGCCTGTGCATTTATGATGTAAATTCGTTATTTTGACAGTCTTTGAAATCTGTCATATTCACGTCCAATTTAATGCACCGCAAAAATTCTTTTCTTTTAAAATACTTTTCTTTTAAGATTTCAAAGCCATTTTCATGTAGAAAACTATTGTTATACCTAATATATCCTGAAAGTGTTTTAGCAAAGGAACTTATATGATTCTGTTTTAAGTCATGTCAGGTTTTAAAACATGTCGCTTCTTCAAATAAGCTTTGACCATGCTAGCTTCTTTTTTTTTCATTAGTTAAAGCGCACTTGATTTCCACGGATACAATTAGTCAGAATATCTGCTATAGTGTCATCATGGGATCAAATGGGGTTCTTTCAGGCTGTATTCGTCGGAGCAATTTCCCACATATCCGAGATCAATACAGAGCAGCGCACAGGTAGAGAGATGCAGAGAGACGAGGGCTGGGTGGGAAAGTCGAGAATTGTACTGAAGAGCAGCACATTTAACGAGAGCCTGGGCCGCTGGGAAAATTAAACCGCTCCTTTTAAAGTTATGAGCTTGAGTATTTACTGTAAACATGGAGTGGGGCGAGGAGCAGCAGGACAGGAGGGGGGCCATGCAGCTTCTGGTGAAACCCAAGTTCAGTTTAATTCTGGTCGAAGCCAAGCCTCATACATTTCAACTCAATCTTCAATCCAAACAAACCTCCTTAGGCTCGCTAATCCTTATTACACAGTGGATTTCAGCTGTACCTGCACTTCTTTATCAGTTTGCAAGATATTTTCAGCCAGTACAGAGGTCTTCATGCAGCTCTGCTTCAAAGCCGCGCACGGAGGCGGCTCTGTACAGAGTTTCAGAGAGGGTTTACAGATGCCTTATCACTTTGGGAGAGGAGGTTGGTGGGCAGGGGGAACACATTTCTCCAAAGCAGCGCAGAATCATCCTAATCTAGGAAAACGATCAAATAAGAGTTTCAAAGATCTACTACAAAGGCAGGCATTAAGCTCACTCGTTGCCCATCCCGACTCTGCGGCTGTTTTGGAATATGTGGAAATGTGTCTGTTACATGAAGGAACCTTCCAAGGATGGTTTAAGCACCATTTCACATGTCCTCAGCGGCTGGGTCTAAAAATGCAGTGTATCATGAGCGAGATAAATCAGGAGAATCATTGCTTCAGTGGCATTTAACCCTATAATTGGGTGGTTTTTTCAGCACTGATTTTATAAGGTCAATTTTATAAGGTCACCCTGTTATTTCCTTTGCTGGCTGGCTTGTGATGGTGCTCTCACATGTTATTACTCTCTTCCATCACAAGGAATGATATTTCAGGACTGAAAGGGTGAAAGATATGTAAGGACTGTCCTTTCCCACACTGTGATTGTCTGAAAGCTTCAAATAGTCAAAGGCTGAGTGAAAACGTGTTTCAGATGGTGTCTCTGGGGCAGAAATCCCATCTGCTCTAGAGGTAGGAAAGAGCTGTAAGGATCTGATCATTTCATAGTTAGATCGCCTTGTCCCTCTGCAAACGGAGGATACACTTTCCCGATAGAGCTTGTATTAAACCAATACTACACTTGATCTCCGCAAAAAGGCCATTAAAATCTCACAACTTGAAAAAGGCAGCTTGATCCTGGAGGCAGGGAATCCAACCGCGTTTGCCGCCTGCTAACCCGACGGCCTGGCTGCGCTCGTTCACAGAATTCATTTCTGCTCTAATTTCCCCGGGTTTGGGATTTTATTGGCAAGAGCAAAACCTTGGGCTGCATGAGAAAAATACTTTGAAATCGTGCCTAATTGACTTGGGTCTGGTTCAGAACATAGTACGCCACAAACCACCATAACATCAATCAGAAGGAGAAAGGATGTCCCCATGTTTGGCTTAAACTACAGGGTATTTCCTTTGCCGAAAGCATTTTAATCACACTTAAGTATAGGTTTGCTGTGGCAAAAAAGCCTGACCCATTCCAGTCGTCGATTTTTTCCCACAGAAGGAAACTTCCGTAAGGCGGCCCGTCCAGCAAAACGGCCCAGGGTTCGTTGCACCAACCGCATTGGCTTCACCAGCCTTATCGTGTGTCTTTTTTTTTTTTTTGCTCTGCACTCCCACAGTAAAAGGCACATTTTCATGGTCTGCGAGAGTGTTATTTCCATCCAAGTTTGATGGTATTAACTTTAGTCTCTGGGATCTATGCTCCGCCCTCTTCTCCTGGGTTTTATGCCTTTTCCCCTCACCTCCCGCTCTCCAATTAGCGCTAGTTAGCTCTGATAGTGCCTCCCTGGTAGAGAAGAACCAGGAGCCAGTTGTTATGAATATTAAAAAAAGTTATTTCAAGGAGAATGACGAAGACAAACCCCATGGTTCTCTTGGGCACACCTACCCTGCGCACCGGAGCCTGTCTGTGACCAAAATTCTGGCACCTTCATGCTTCAACACACTCATAGACAAGCTAATCACTTATTTAATGACTGTCATTGCCAAACATGACTGTTGGTTTTAAATATCTCAGTTTTTGATCATGCAAATACCAGACACCTAGCATTTTTGGTAAGTTTTGAGTAAGCTCTGTGAAAATCAAGGCCTCAAAACTAAGCAATCGAAATTGCGTTCGGAAATCCAGACCCATAGCTTATTTCCTTGTTATAAACTAACCAAGGGCCTGATCCTGCTGTTATAGCAACAGCTCAGTGACAACATCACCTGGTTTAAGGCCGATTCTAGAAAAAGTGATGCACATCTTAAGCCACCCTGATAAATCAGCAGGAGAAAGGATGAAAACTGCGAGTGAGAACAAAAGCACTCTTCTCTAAGAAAGCCATACCAAAACCCCACCGTCTTATGACACGTTGTAGATCAGTCTCACACACTTGTGTGCATACAGCAGCACAAACACACAAATGACTATTGTGTCCCAGCCAACGCCAGCCTTAATTTCTAACCTGTTGCAATACCACCTCTGGGAACAGCTGAGAAATCAGCGTTTTACTGGAATAAGGTTTCAGTAATAAATCCAGTTGGACAAAGCTGGTTTGTGAATCACACAAAAATACCGGAAAGGATGGAAAGAGCCTTCTCCAGGCAGCTTTGGCCATCATTCATTCCATCTTGCAAGAGAGGGACTGGTAGCCCACACATACAGCCTGGTGGCAGCCACCATGTTATCCACAACGGGATCTGTTCCCTAAGTGCCCAGGTCCAAAATGGCTTGGATTGAGGTGTCAAATCCACTGCCTTTAACCTTGTGAGACTTCACTGCAACTGCAGAGCTCTCAAGAGTAATGAGTTTTGGTGAGAAATCCCACTTAATAGGCAGGCTACCGAATCCCACACTCTTTGTAGTTTCTAAATGGCTCTCAGGCACAGCCCATGTCCTGCCTATAAGGGAAAAACAGCTGCTTCTGGGGAATAAAATAAAAAAAAGGAACACGCATTATCCCATAGCCCTATGTCCCAGACTCGCAGCCGCGTGTCTGGATCCAAAGTCCTGTACTCCACATCAGCATTTGTGGGGCCGGAAGGAACGACCCACACCCACTGAGGAAAGAACTGCTCATCTAAACACAAATATTGCCCAATTATGTGAAAGAGCTCAGTGCCTTGGACACATGGATGCAATTCATGAAAGAATCCAAACAAGGCGAGATCAAGGAATCCTGATCTGTTGTGCAATGTCAGACGAAGAACAAATAAGGAGTCACTAAGGAGCACCATGGCATTGGGAGATGCGCCAAGACATCCTGATATAGAAGCTTAACCGTGCCTAAGGGCAACTGTGAAAGAGATTGTTGTGGCATAGAACTACCCCATAAACGTGTCTCACGGCTTCGTGCTCCTTTCCTTGCTTACCTCCCCCCTGCCATCCTCACACCGATGCACATGCCCGGCCCAGCCGCCTGCAGAGACGCTTTCAGTTCAGCCAGGCTCCCCAATACATGTCTTTTCCCAATATTCACTTGATATTTTTGCTATTTATCATCTCATTTTTTTTTCTGTCCCCTGAAACAGACTGCAAAGGCAAATCCTGCTGTTTGGATTGTTGAAAACAATAAAATTGTTTTTAAAAAAAGAGAATCAGAAGAAAAACAAAACTGAGAGGCAGCTAAATATCTCCCAGACGGAAAGGGAAAAAGTAAAACTGCAACAGTGGGTTGCGAAAGCAAAATCCATTGAACTTAGCAATCCTAGCAACACATCCCTTTGTTTATGAACCATCTGAAGCAAATTTTACCCTGCAAACTCCATGGGGATCCTTGATTTCTCTAGCCAAATTAACTAATTTTCCTAGATCATACTGAATTCTGGTCATTTGATCTGTCACTCAAAGTCTGTCCTCTATGTAAATAAAAACACCCCATAGGTTTGATTCCACAGAAGACCATGAAGAGAACGACGGCATCCTACGCAAACGGGGCTGGTAGGGTGTGTATTCTCCTCCAGCGCACCTCCGTGCGGTGCTTTTTATCCAGGAGGATCACCAAGAGCTCACCTTTTGCAGGAAAAACCTTGAAAATGGCTAAGAGGAAAGCTATTTTTAGATCTGCCATAGATATAGGACGGATTATATTCTCATACAATATGAAAAGATTGTCATTTAAAGTCTGAGACAGCTTCATGGCCTGAAGTCTGACCGTGACTTCACGGTGCCCTCACCTTGGAACCCCCTTTGCACCCAGGTGCCGTACCCTGCCCCCAGGTAGTGCACACCTTCAGCTACCACTGGAAAAAAAAATCAAATAGATGCTCTGTTAGCACAAGTCAGGGATTTATATGGAGAAAAATCTGGCCATAAATGTAATGGAACGGCCCCAGTGGTTGTGCATCTGAGGCAGACTGCCTGAACTACTCCGTGCAACCAGCACTGGTGCAAGGACTGCTGTAGGGATGAATATCCTCCATCATTTGTCCTTTTCTTTGTTTCACAGCATTTCTAAGCTAACAGTCTTCCAGATGCCCAGCTCTCGCCTGAGCACCTGGAGCATTTAACAGCCCAGAGGTACGCAAACCCAACAGGGAAAAATCTGGAGTTATTCCTGTTCCACAGGGGCAGAGCGGTTCTTATCCATCTCCTTCATGGAGAGACACGAGCATTCCGTGTCCCCTCACCCACAAGCAGGATCTCCTGTGTCCCTTTTGGGCACCCAAGTGAAGCAAGTGGCATTGCCCCCCACAGCCTTCAACAGACCTTACTCCACGGTCACACGTGAACCCCGGAGACGTGCCCTGAGGGGAGATGCTCCAACACAGACCCACAGTTCCAAAACACATTTGATGCCCAGTTGGTAGATGTCATCCCTTTGCTTTATAAGCAAGGAGGGGAAAAAAAAAAATAAAAGGTGCTTTGAGTGGCTGGATGCAGTACAACAAGCAGGGAAAAAAATGAACCAACAAAAAGAGGGGGTTGAGCAGATTTCCCTCTGCAAGATCTCCCTCTTGTCCTGCCCTTGCTAGCAGCGGTAGAAGGACCTGCTGATATTCAGCCTCTGAGTTTTTCTAGGGTAAGGTGGGGGGGAAGCATTTGTTTCCCAGTTCCAGATTTTCTCCTGCGCTTACACGTTTGTCCATAAAAAAAAAATTGTCCTCTATTGTAAAACTTGTCAAATGAGACCACCCAAGCGGCTGAGGGGAGGGAACTGGGAAGGAGGAAGAAATGCCTTGAAAACCATTTTCTTTTTGATGGTTTAGAAAGGGAATTGAATGTTATTGTCTCACTTTAAATATGCTCTTTACAAGGGGGTCATGTAGCAGGCACATCGTTTTCTAATTACAGCCACGCAGATAACATGGAAACAGAATGCATGGAGATTTTCCAAAACAGAGGGTGCATTTTCAGACAATACACTGTACAGTTCATCCTCCAAGCCTCAAAATAAAGCCGAGCGCTTCACTCCGAAGGAACTAGATACGGTTATAAGCTGTTGATCACTTCCTTTCACCCACTGTTTTATTGTCAACAGGAAAGCTAAACTCAATCAGTAGCTGGATAATAACTGGAAAGCGCTGTCTGGGCTTTGAGAGAGTTCTCAGGACCAGCTGGTGCTGTCCACAGAAACAGCCTTGCTAAGCCCGCTTACAGGAAAGGAGGAATGCGGGCCCACTGTAACACCACCAGGATCTGGAGAGTTTTCCCAGCAAAACTTGTTCACTGGAAATTGCGTATGAAGGGAGTCGCATGATCAAATCCCATTAAATTGACAGGAAATGAGGCTTAAGTGAAAACTAGTGTTCAGTTTTAAAGGTTTCAGCCAGCACTGGGGCAAAAGGAGGGGACCTCAGGCTTTATTTCCCACACGCAGAGACACGGGGTGAGTGACAGAGCCCTGTCCCCTCCAGCCCCTCCGGCTGCAGCGGAGCATCACTAGCATGCACATCGCTTCGTGCCAGTCTCTTCACCCCGGCTTTGGGACCCTCCCTGTTTGGCACTAACAAAGGCAGGCTGCTCCCCAGGATGCTGGGATTTGTCCCTAGCTCGGGGTGATGTGAAACCCAGGATCTTCCCAGCTGGCAGACGAAATGAGGAGTGGATAAGGAGGGGCACCTTCAGGGAAACCTGCCCCCCCACAGCACCCACCGCCTCACAGCGGGGATATCAGGTCAGAGGCGCTTTCAGGGTGGAGGGGATACAGTGCATCTGTAGGTGACCACTCTTCTACCAGTGCTGGTGGGATTGATATTCCCCACCACCTCGCCAGTGCTCCAGATCCCTGACCTGCATTTGCTGGAAAGAAGCGAGGTGTCCTGTGCTGTCCACATGCCCTGGGACACCTGCAGTGTCACAACCATCAGGCTGGCTGATGGAGGTTAGACATCCTCTGGGCAGGACCCATTAGTGTACTGGTCCATCATAACATCAGTTTCTCCACAGAGATGAAAAGCAGCAGGAAATGGCTCAGACCACATCCCCACATGCCCTTCTTGATCTATCCAATCCGCTGAGGCTGAAGGAGAGGATGCATTTGGGTGCAAAATGGGGTCCCAGGTGATCCCTGTGGTTTAATTCATCCCCAGGTGTGCCCCCACCAGAAAGAGCATTCTGTGAGCTGCAGTACTGGTACAGATTTTGTGCAAAGCTTCATCTCTGGCATCAACAGGAAGAGTCACATCAGAATGTCCTGGCAAGCATCAGCATGGAGGAGAGCTGCCAACCAGTCCAGGATTTCTCCAACAGGGAAAAACCTCCTCTGCATGAGATGGCACCATCACTTTGTGCATGTGTTTGTTCGCAGGCTGTCCGACGCACATTTTCCCCACAGATAAAAACCTTGAAGTGTCACTCTGGCTCCTTCCAGCTGGATTTGACCCTAATGAGTGATCAGGGCTTTCCAAGGAGGGCAATTTAATGTGTTTACACTGCCACTAATGCCCTGCCTTGTTTGCCCAAGATGCTCAGGATAACAGGATGTCTCTGGTGTCTTGTATCCAAAGTAACACAGTAGCAGGTAACGGAGGGTGGATCACTTCTAGGCTAAACTGTTCTGGTTACAGTCCTGGATAGCAATAAATCAGAGGGAAAGGGAAGGGGACGGGCTGGATTGGGAGCTCTGCTGCCCAGAGGAAAGCCTGACAGGGAGAACCCGGAGACGCCTCTGGTTTCTCTGTTTACAGCCCTTCCTGTGAGCAGCAAATCCTCCCCTCTCCTCCACCACCTCTGTCCCCAGTGCTGAGGACTGCAAACTTACCACACACAACAGTTTGAACAGGTGGGAGCTCCCGACCAAGTGCAAAATGACCCTTTATGGTGTAACCAGTATACCCACTGCTCTTGCCGGTTCCAGCCACAACCCTGAGCAAAACCCAGGCAACCTACCCTTACAGCGTTATCTTTAGAAATGTGGACAAGGAGTGTTTTTAAGAGGTTTGCTCCAGGATGAAAAAGGAGGAAAAAAGAAAGAAAAAGCACTGAATGAAACAAAAGGAACCACACTGATGGAGGAAATGAAAAGAGCAGCAAAGGACAGCAAGGGAAGGCAGGAGCACACACCAGGCAGAATAAATTGCTCTTTTGTTTAACTGCTTTCTGTGCAAGCCTGCCCAGCATGAAAATCCCCCTTTAAAAGGGGAGAGGGCTGGAATTCACACCTGTAAGCCCGAGCTGCTGCTCCTGGCATCGCGATGGCCACAAAGACCCGAGTCAGCTCGGATCAGTGTCAGTGCAGCGGGCGCACAAAGGGGGCTGAGCCCTTCCCTGTCCACTGGATTACGCCAGAAGAAAGCTGCGTTTGTTCGAGGTGGGCTGAATGGGCTTTGGGTTTGAGGGGGGAGTGGGGTTTTTTTTGTTTGTTTGGGGGTTTTTTTGTTGTTTTTTTTTTTCCCCTTAAGTATCCACTTTGTATCCATCTCTGTCCCCAAAAGGAAGGCGAGTTCTGCAAATCCACATCAACGCTTCCTGGGGCAGCAGCGAGGAGGCTGTGCTGCCCGTGGGTTCAGGAGCACAACCCACCACGATGCTCCAGCAAACCCCCCCATCCCCAGGAACCAGCTTTAATGGACCAGAGCACATCAGCTGCTGACTCGATCCCAAACTCCATTGTGTGATCTCACACAAACACCACCCAGTCTCTTCACCTGACAATTTCTGAGCTGAAGATGGTACTGTGACCAAGATCCCAGGAAAACTGCTGATTTACTAACACTTCACTGCCCATTTTGGGCTTCATCCTGGTCCCCATCTCAGCTTGGCAGTGGAAGTTCAGACCCTGAGACACAGTGTCCATGACAGGGATCCATCACCCCACATGCCACCCTGGCTCTGGGGAGCAAGGTTGGAGCAGCTGGTGTCTTTATAAAATCTGTGTTTGTGTGCTGATCCCAACCACCCCCATAGCCAGGAACCCACAAGACCCACGCAGTGATCACACCAGCCACCAGTGCCCATGCTGAGTTGAGGCTTTTCTGGCCCATGTGCTCACCCGCAGCGAGAGGCAAGTTCTCCTCAGTGGAAACACTTTGGAGGATCCATCCCAAAGCTCTCACTGAGGTGTTTTGATGTCTTTGCATCACACATCTTTGTGGATTTTTGGTTGTCGTGGGAATGCCAGGTACCCACGCGTCTGGGACCCCTCAGAGGCAACTCATCAAGCGTACCCTGCGCACACACCCCCTCCCTCTGCAAGGGCAGGGCTGGGCTCTTCCTCTGCCACAACAACCCCCCCACCCAAAGCCACGATGCACCTCAGGCTGCATCATTTACTCCTGATGCTTTACAAAAAAACCGACTAGATTCCCACAAATCACATTCAAAGGCAAAGTAGAGTCACTTCTCCCAGTCCTAATAAACAACAAATAGATTGATGCTGTAATTTCTGCCCTTGGCTCGGGACAACTTGAAGCCCAGCATCTTCTTCATTCTACACATTTCTTTCGCCAGGCAATTCTAATGAGGTCAAAATTACCTCCCTTCCTTTGCTCTAATCTCCTCAAAGAACAAAAAGAAGTATGAAAAGAAAACACAACATTTATTGTAAATCAGTGACTTCTGCATTAAAATGATCAAAGTGTGTTTGCTGCACACTTGAAGTTCAGATGCAAAGGGATTTCCAACTTAAATAAATAAAAGATTGTTTTTCTGTAATGCAAATCAGGAAGGAGCAATCCGCACAAAGTCAGACGCGCGCTTCAGAAGGACTGTCCCGCTCCTGCACCCCACATATTCTGCATGGTTGATGCTCTTAATCTTGTCACAAGGAACCCCACCACACCAGGGCATGCTAATGCACGCCGAGGGGGAAGTGGACTCCACTTGATGTCCAAGTACAATATGCAGCCTAATAATATAATTTCTCAGTTCAGATATTGATCCTTGTGAGGGAAGCAGGGTTGGGAATAGAGCAAAGCAGGGGGTGGAGAAATATCTGCTGCCTGTTTTCTCATCTAACAACTCCCCAAGGAGACAGAGCCTTACCCATCCCACAGGCGTGACAAGAGATCAGAGCTCGCTGGGGACACGCACTGTGCCTCTCAGGTAAGCTCTACTATTATTAATGATCATAAAAGAAGCTATCAAGATATTTTGCATTTCTTTCATCTGGCAAGCCCCCGAGCACATTTATTAATTGAGGAAGCCTCACTTTTCTGCAAGATAGATTTCAGCGTTTCCTTTCCCCACCCAGGAAGCCAAGGCACAGGGAGCACGCTGCTTGCCACGCACAGCCCGGCACCATCACGGCACGGCATCAGCCTCCCGCAACGGGGCAGAGGGCAACCGCCCCATTCCCCCGATGGAGGGCAATACCCCGCGGTCTGCACCCAAAGCTCATGCATGCGAGCAGACTTGGAGCCAACCTGCTCAGATGCCAGGCTGGTGTGAGCTAAACAGTGCTGCTGAAATTTGGAAAATATGCCATATTCCTGAAAAAAACAGGTAATACTTGTCATCCGGCCTCACCTTCTACCCTCTCTGCCCCATTACCATGCTGCACAATGTTAGCAGTCAATAAATACACTGAGGTGCACCTCAATATATTGTCTTCAAAAAGTCAGTGTACTGGTGAACGGTAAACCAGCACCGCTCGTTTTTCAAAGACAGACAGCGGAAGCTGGGAAACTCCTCGTACATGGCAGCGGCACTTTGGCAAACACGATTTCTCCCCTCACATGCTTTCGGAAGTTGTTCTGGTTAACCCCATGACCACCACAGCTACTATCATCTCCTGTGTCAGGAGCGCTCACTCATCTCAAGGAGACATATGGAACGGGAAGTCACTGGAAAAAATCCCCACTGAAGATTAGGAGCACGCTCACATCAATACGCCCCAAGGGCAGCAAGGGGATTAGCGCATCAAAGTGACTCGTTAGGGTAGCGGGTTGTTCCTGAAACAAGACCAGCGCCAGTTCAAGGGATGTAAAATGGAAGCTGAACCTGAAATATTTGTGGCAGACTCTTGGATCCCGTGAAAACCAGTACATATGTTTAACTGCATAGAAGTGAGTACTCCTGGTAAGTGTGTGAAGCAAAACATGTGCTTAAGTGTTTGCAGAATTCAGGACTAAATCTAAAACCGATGGGTAACAGGGGTATCAAAACCTGAGGAGTATAAGTTCACCTGCTTCCACAGCTTCAAGCAAACCACTTCCCAAGACCCACTAAGACAGGGCAAAGTTCAACCACAACATGGTCCAAGCTCATTTGTACAAGTCCAAACCGTCAGAACTACGCTAGGTTTTTACAGGATTTTTTTCACAAAACCAGGACAAGCTCAGTGCAGCTCCAGGCCCTGGCCAAGAATCACTCTGCAGAGCTTGGACCCAGACCACAACTTCTCCACTGTTGAGGACTTTTTTCTGTCCTCCATGGTTTACAGCCTCCAGCTCCATGCCACCCCAGCGTGCATGGTACAGACCTCACTCAACCCAAGGACAGTCCACCACAGCCTCGTGGGGTGCGTGCTCACCCTGAAGGCAACCACCACCACGAGCAGAGCACGGACACTGTGTTTTTACGCCAGCTACAGCATCAGCTGCTGTATTCCAGCTGGCAGGAGCAGCGACGGACACAGCTCAGCAGGATGCTGTTTGTTTAGCTGAAAGTCTAGAGGATGTCTTTTACTTACGCATCTGAGTGAATTACTATATTAATGTTTAATTTTTTTCAAATGGAATAAAAATAGACACTCATATACAAATTAGACATTGCTTGATGTATATTGTGTACCCCATAATTAGCAGGTAATAGTCACTCTTTAATTTACAAAAAAAAAATTGTTATGCTAAATAGAAGGATTTTTGCTTAATTACAGGCTAATCCTCTTTCCTCAGAACATGTGATATTTGCTTATCTCCAAAAATGGAAAAGGCACATTTGAATGTAAGTACTTGTGCATGTTATCCTGTGACATATGGATTCACAAAAGGATCTTGATTTTTCTGTAGAGCTGCTTGCTGGAAAACAGCACGGTAAGCTCTGAAGCATCACAGCCCAGGGGGCAAGGGAGTCACTTTTGTGTGGCCAGTCCCCGCTCGGGTGTCACGGGTCTGCCTCACGTCCCCTTCAAGGCCTCCTATGTGACACTAACCAGCAAGCCTAGGGATGACAGCTCCTAAATTAAACGCTTTGTCCATTAACTGAACAGATGATGCATGGACCCTCATGCTGCAAACCCTCGGTCCTGACTACCAAGAAGGGGACAAAGGTTCCAGGAGAAGGAACACGCTGAGGAGCATGCACTGCAACAGCAGATACCTGGTGAACATCCCCCGTCCCAGCGCTCGCCACAGCCTCATGCCAGGTGCCCAAGGTTGGCATCCTCAGCACCACGTCCAGCCACAGACGGGGAGGTCGGGCAGCTGGTAGGGTTCTCACGGACACATTCAGGACATCTTGCAGCAAAGCATTGGCTGCATTTGAAGACAAGGCGCTGGGGCTGGTTAAATAAGACATCCTGCTTAGTGTCTGTTATTTCTCTAAAGGCCCAAGGAATTAAAAGCTATAACTAACAATCTGACAAATTGTTGGCTGCAAGAGTTATCCTGCCAAATTACAGATAAGAGAAGCCAAGGTCCAGAGAAGCAAAGCAGCAAACCTTGTGTCGCATCAGCGGCAGCGCTGAAAACCCCACCCAGGCACCGGCTGCCAGCGCCTTCCTCTAACCACTGGACTAGGTGGCTTTTGTGTTTCTCCTTTCCATTATGCATACCCTTCCCTTTTCCCTTAATGATTTAGTGATGTTTGTTCCCTCACACTGCGCGCAGACCTTGCAGATCAAAATAGCCAGTCATCTAAAAAAAATTCTTTATCCTTTGTTCTTCAAAGAAACCAAATAATCTCAATCCTTTGAGAAAACTCAAAGGGTGAAGGCAAAGCATCAGGACTGATGAGAACAATAGCGGTGTATCCCCCGATGAACGAGCATCTCTAGTGCTGTGTGGTTATTAAAAAAAATTCCTTGTAGTGAAAATTCTTGGGTCAATTACTTGTTGCCACAGGGAGATTTCCTAGGAGTTTTATTGTTATTATCACTATCCAATGATTACATGCAGCAACACAAAGGTGAATTTTTATGTTTGGTAAATCTTAAGTAACAGAAAACAGAAGGGGGTGGGGTGATGGGGATCAAAGTCCCCGCAATTCCTGTAACATTTTGGAGCCAATGCCAGCTATTTACTGCTGCTTTCAGGGGTCTGAGGTATTTTGGCTGACTTTAGAAGGTTAAATACTGAGATGGCAGCAACCGGACATATAGCCACAGCATTCCTGCAGCAAGCAGGGTTTGCTTCTGATGGTGCCATGGTCTTGCTGCCCTGTTCCCTACTTCTCAAAATGGTGGAGGAAAACCCTTTAGTCCCAGGGAGAAAAAAAAAAGTCAAGTCAATTTTCCAAAGCACACACCATGTTGTCATTTTGAGAAGGAGACAAATCTCTCTGAACTGAAGACTGTTCCTAACCATCATTTCTCTCTGCCCTGGCTTTTGCCCATCATATTTTGGGGTGCTTCGCTCAGCGGCCGCAGCAACAGTGAAGGTTGTGTCCACACCTCAGAGCCAGCTGCCACCCACACCAATTACACTTCAGTGGACAGGAACAAATGCAAAGTGAAGCTGGACGATGCTCCTACAGATCAATCCCCTCTCAGCAGAAAGCACCTTCGGACCCAAATACAAGTCCCCTGTGATTCCCTTGGTGATGCATTTATACACACGGAGCACTTTCTTTGCAGCAGCTTCCTCCAGGATGTGGTGGGGTGAACACTGGTTTGCCTTTTCTTTCTGACTAAAGACAAAAGGAAGGAGCAGAAAGAAGAGGCTAAAGCGTTTCCCCAGACATTGTGGACTGGTGTCTTCCTCTGACAAGTAAGAAGAATGTTAACTCCAATTGTCTTTTTAAAAATGACAATACAATTTATCTCTCCTTGTGATGTGCACTACCATGCCTTTTCCAACCAGCTACAGCAAAACTGCTCTAATCCCCACCTGGAACCTGCATTGAGAGAAGAGCTTTGGTCTGAAGTGCTGCTTCCTCAGGCTCCTCCAGCAAACCCACGGAAAGCTTTGCGGGTACCGATTTCCCCGGCGTAAGAGAAAGCCAGGCACCAGCCCACCTGAACCCACGGCCCCTGCCAGCACAAGCCCTTGGCCAGGGTGGGGGCTGCACCCCCAGCACCGCACCATCACACAGAGATGAGAGGGACGACTCGCCAGGCGTTCACCCCGTCCTATTTTCCGCATGGCAGGAGATTTGAGTTTTGCTCTGTGCACGCTACCGCAATGCAGGACTAACTTTTCCCAGTAACTCGATCCTAATCCCCTACTCCTGCTCCAAACCAAACCTGCACGTCTGAATTGTGTCCCAGGGGTGCCTGCAGTTACTCACAGAGGCAGAGGTACTTGCCATTCCAAGTCTGGCAGAAGCAGGGCCAGAAGAAGGAATGGCTCCCAGTTAACCAAAGAGAATTAATCCAGTAAACACGTGCTCTGAAAAAGATTCATTTGGATGCGAGGGCTGATACAAAATGCCTGGGTATCAAATAGGAAGCTGAAATGTGTCTATCAAGCCAGTACTCTTTGATCATCAGAAGTCACTCATCATTTACACATCACAGGAGGATGCTCAACTCCAGAAGGCACACAGTCAGCCCAAGAGGAGGAAGGATCAGCTGAGTGTTTGTGTCTTAAAGACGCGCAGCCATTTAATAAATACCAAAAAAATAACCTAGTTAACCTCCCAAGGGCAGCGGCATCTAACGCTCAAACAGTTTACGCGTGCTTCACGCAACTCTTCACACCACCACTCACCAAAGAGTTAAGAGGTGTTTTCATCCCTAATGTCACAAAGCAATCTCACTTCCAACTCCTCTTACAAAATAATCCCGCAGGATCTCTCCTGCATTATTTACAGCCTCTCAAGGGCCTCTCAATCACCAAATGGCAGGGCAACGCTGCAGAAAGACATTTTTGTGGCCTTATTCTCACGGTGCTCAGAACATGGTCCAGCAGCTTGACCGTTCGTAGCTCACGGGACAGCAGTGCGCTGGGGCCAGGCTGGCACCACAGCACACGGACCAGGCTGGGGGCTGCGGAGAAAAGCCTTCACACACCTCCTCAGTGCCAGGAAAAAGTGTAAAATACAGACTCGCTTCCCTTACATCATCAGAAATGAGAGCAGTCCAAGGGATTTTTAGACTATGTGGTTAAAAACACCCTCAGACCAACATCCTTTAAGGTTAAATAAAGCAGAAGATGATTCAGAGGAAGGAAGAGCCCTCTGCCCGCTCTCACACGGATACCAGGACACAACGCACACTCTGTACGTGGCAGGAGATGGGCTCTCCCTGCGCTCTCAGGGCCGCAAGCAGATGCCAGCTTGGGTGCAAACCACTCGCTCTCTTGCTCACCCTTCACAGCAAACCCTCGCACAGCTCCGCACGCAGAGCTCACCTGCACGGCCGCCTTCAGCCCGGCCCCAGGCGCCCATCGGTCTCGTCGTCCTTCGGCAAGGATGCTCGCTGGAGCAGTGACAGCACAGGACCTGCTACCACCATCGCCTCTGCTGAGCAGCCAGGTGGAAGGCCATGGTGTGAGGGTCCTCAGCCCCCCACAGCCCAGGGAAAGAGCAGGGCACTGCTGCAGCCGCTTTTAAGAGCATGCCTGGGATCGGCTGGGGCGTGCCCACAGCCCCATCAAGGCAAACAGGAGGCACCTGCGCTGCCCACCCCTCCCCACCTAACGTGCCCACCTGAGCAACCTTCTCCCCTCGCCTCTCCCTTGCGCAGGGACGGGCATCCCACCCACACTTGCTCTTGCCCCGAAATCCGCTCTGAGCGCTGCTTCGTTCGGGGCACGTCTCCAGGAAACCCTCGGTACAAAACCCCGCGCTCGCTGGGCTCCTTGCGAGTTCAGCCGAGCTTCGCCCAAAGATTTTTTGCTCAAGTCTGCAAACTCCCTGAGCAAACCTGGTCCCAATTTCAAGCTGTTTTGAACTCAATTTGAGCTGATTTATAGTCTGGCATTAAAAAAACAACAACAACAACAACTCTTCTTCAAAATGGCAACTTGGACCACAATTTATGTGAGGCCAGATGGAACTTGGTGTTTTCAATTAAGTTGCAGCTGGATTTTGTAATTTTAGTTTTTTGTTCAAACAGAGCGTTAAAGCCAAGCGTGGCAGAAGGGATGGAAAGCAGCAATTAATTCACATAAAGCCTGACGGGAGGGTAGGTATATAAATGTCTTGCAATGTGGAGTGATGTCCCATCTATGTCCAGCTGCAGATGAAGGACACCGGTGGGAGTGTTGCACGGAGCTTGTCCCCGTGCGGCTTGGCCAGGATTTCGCTCCGCACGCCAGACCGGAATTGTAGGCCGCTCAGATGGAGCGTGCCACACACACAACACTGCAAGCCAAGCCATTCTGACACTATCTTGTAGCTTCTCACCCTGAGATCCCAGTATTTTAATGGCCAGGATTAGACCACAGTAAAAGCTGAACCCTTGACATTTCTTCCTAGCAAGCCACTCACAAATTGATGCTAATATTTGACGGCGCCCAGTGGAGACCGAAGCAATGCTTCAAAATTCACTCCTCGACGAGGTGCCATTGCTGGGTATTTTGTTTCTACAGGGGGATATCTGGAGCCTTTTAATGGATTAAAAATAAGTTGCAGTTGATCATTTGTTTACAAGACAGAAAAGGCTTCAAAGGTACACAAGAGGATTAAGCAGACGCGTTCAGATGGTTCACAGGCTGATCCAGGCCACTGGTCAGGAAGCGTCTCAGATGACTCCCTCCTTTGTGCCCGCATCAAAGCACCACCGAAGGACGGGCAGCCTCCCCCCCGGCCACCCGCCCGGGGGGACCGCAGTGGCAGCGGTGTCACTGCGAGGAACGAGGTGTGTGCAGATTGGGGAGAAAGAAGAGAATTTGCCTCCTTGCTCACCCCGTTGCGTATTATCTGCAGTTTATAGGGAAGTTTATGATAAAGTGTATTTCATAGTAAAAACTTTGGTTTTCTGCCCTGCTTGTTTTTTCTTCATCTCCTCATCCCTGCTTTATCCTTTATCTTTTTTGGCTGGGCAAGAGGAAACCATGTGAATATAAAAGTCTGCAGCTTGACCTACTGCTCCCTCCTCGTCCTTGCCTTACAGCCGGGGCTCCTGTGCCAAGAAATGCCATCCCGGAGGGCATGATGAGGGCACAATGGCCAAGGTGTGGGCTAACTGCTAATTGCAGCTGCTCAGGAGCGATGGCAGCCTCGGCGACCCAACAGGCTGTGGTGCTGGGAGAGGGGTCCTGTGCTGGCTGAGGGACATCTCCTGCTTCATCCCTCTGTGTTTCTAGGGGTTTGCATTTCCCAAACTGAAGGAGGTCAAACTTTTGCTCAAAGGCTGCCAAGAAAGAGTTGGACCACAGTGTAAGAGGCGGAGGAAGCTCAGTGGAGGAGATCTGTGTGGCTCTGGGGCCTGATTCTGGAGGCCAAGGATGAAGCCCATTGATCTTCGCAAAAAGGCTGCAGGAGATGAAGCCTCTCTGCGCCAACTCAAGGTGCAGCCACGTGTATCATGCGGCAGCAAGAACCTCCAGAGTTCACAGCAAAGGACGGCGATATAATGGAGTATACTGTGGAATTAGCCAGGAAAACTCTGCATAAAGGGAAGAGAGATATTGCATATACAGCGTGCGAGATCATTATATTACAGAGACTTTCAGCACCATCTCACAAGGAGACACTGAAAAAGACCTTACAAGAGACTAAAAAAAAAAAAAATCCTGCACCTCCTAACATCCTGCGCTTTTAACCAAAGGCTTCACTTGCACAGAGAGCAATGCTTTTCATATTTAAATCCCATCAGCACGACGGCCCAGGAGGAAACACATCCAGCCTTTGGAGCCCAGCTATGAAGGGGGAACATGTAAAAATGGGGTCAGCTGGGAAAAGAAGTTGATGGAAACCCCAGTGCGGCCACCAGTTCACTTTCTGGTTTTGAAAGGCAGTAAGTGACTCGATTCTACCAAGTCTCCATCGTCCTGATGTGCATCTCCCCCCCCCCTCACCATCAGCAGGGGACACTCACGCCCAAGACCCCTGCGCTTTGCGATGGTTGGGAACAGAACTGAGTGGAGCTGAAATGGTGATGGGAGGTCGTGTATGTCCATGACCGTTCCTTCCCGGGGCAGCCAAAGCAATTTCTGCACCGGGCAGAGCAAGCAAGGGTGGCCGTGGTCCCCCCCTCTCCCTCCGGCAGTGTGCCACCCCGCGAGGTGCCGGTGCCCATGGCGGGTTCCTCGCTTAGCACTCTGCCAAGCACTCCAGCCCTTCTCCTTTCGGATTCGTGCTCACAATGCTCTCTCCTGTATTTTTGGCACTCCAGAGCACAGGCAGCTTCCAGCTACTGTAGCTGATATTCCTTTCATTTGCTGCCAGAGAAAACTCTCAGCCCGCAGCTCTGACCAACAATCCGTCTTGCAGCTTCCCAGCTCTCGGTGGGCTTTCAAAGTCGCTCCTTCTTTTGAGTTTGGTGAAACCACTGGCTTTGGTGAGATCTGCTGCTTCTCTTTAGATCCGGGGTATCTCTTCGAATAAGTGTGCCTCCCCCTGCTCACAAACCAGTAAATCACCCACAAGCACGCAGGCGGTTAGGACGAGGCTGTCCTACCTCCCAGCCTGTGCTTGGGCTCTCTGGTGCACCTTCATCCCATGAAGCACGGTAAGGATAACGCCCAGAATGAAGATGGACTCGCATTTGGTCCTCAAGTGGAGTCAAAGATGGAAATTGGGTCTGGGACTCCACCTTCCCGAAGCTCTGCGGGTCCCAGTCCCAGCAGGTTTGGTTTGGGTCCAAGTTCAGTTGTGCAGCAACCAGGGAGCTCCCAAAGCCCATTGGCAGTGAGGGAGGCAGAAAAGGGCTTACAAAGGAAACTCCAGTTTATGACATTATTCCATTTTAGTGTTTCTAAATTAATTTTTAATGGAGCATTAAAATACGGACCCACTAGAGAAATGTCTGGGATAGGTACTGCCCATCTGCAAACACTCAATGTAGGGCAACGTACAGAAAATCCCAGTAATGGACGTGGGACTGCATCTGGTGACACAGCCTTTCCCAGCTTCGGGAACTGGGGAGCTCTTGAAAGAAACAAGCTCATGCATATTCATCCAGATCCATTTTCTCAGAAACAGTTTTGTTGTAAATCCCCGATACTGGGCTTTAGGAAGGCCAGCCCAGTCACTGAATACCACCGCCACTGCTTCTAAGGCAGACTGGTGGACAAGCGCTAAAGAACAAACCCTAACGATGAGCAAGCCCTCAGCCCTGGTGAGGTGATCACTTTGTCCAGATGGCCAAAACCTTTCAACCATGGAAAGGACTGACTCACTCCACACGCAGGAAAGAACTGCACAGACTTTCTCTTGCCTGTTCTTCTCCTTTAGTCTCCCAGCTTCCCCGTGCATGGTTAGCATTGCACATCTTGCTTCCACTCTGTACGCACCTCTTGCAGACGTCTTCCTTACCCACCTAAGGCAGCCATCTGGGAAGGTGCTGCCCGCTCACTGGAATGCACAGCCAAGGTAGGGACCCCATCTCTAATATGTCTCAAAAATTTACCTTTCCTAACAAGGCTAAAAAGATGACATACTAATTAGATGGGAAAATACATCAAGCTCATTAACTAATTATGAGGGAAAGTCCCTGCAGCAGATGCCTGGATTGCCTAAAGTACTACTCACTCTTAACTACAAACTTTGAAAAAGGATTCTGCTATGAAAGCATTATTTGGTTCCAAAAGCACAACAAAGTCATTTATTTTTTATCATGTCTATCCAAACTAGCCCCTTACATCTTTTATGAGGTGAGTGTGTAAGGCAGGGGGCTGGGGGCACGGAAAGGCATCATTACAGCTTCCTGGGACCATTCACAAATGGCACCAGCTGCCTTTTGAGAGGCCATCCAGCACCAGATTCGCACGGTCTGGGCTTCGACCGGTGCCTCTACAGCTCTGTCAGGAGCAAAATATTAAATGACGTGAGGGATGAGGGCTGAAGCATAAAGTTTTCAAGCAGCCAAGAACAAACTCAGCCAATAACCTCCCTATGATCAGCAGGAGACCTTGCCCCGTTCCTTTCTAGTGGGAGCTGATAAAGCAGAAGAAGGAGCTGGATCTGTGGCTACTCCTCCTTGTACCAGACAGGGACTTGAACTAGAAATATCATTTATATCACTGAGTACCTATGGTTGCTTCTGAACCTGTTGGTGAGGCACGACTGTAACGTTAGGGCTTGGCTGGAGACACTTGTCTACAAGGACTGAGACTCGGAGGTCACTTCAGGTGGCCCACTGAATGGTCATGCCATGGAAAACGCTGTTGATCATCAAGAAACCTTCACCAGGATCAAAATGGTGGAAGAGGGAGCAATTCCCAAATCCCACTGCAAGGAGATAGAGGTGCATATTTTAACACCTAGTTCCCCTTTGTGGAGTACAGGTGTGTCCAGGCGAGTATGAGAAATTAATGGCTAAATTAAAAGCGGGTAAAGCTGCACGGACTGGGAAGCCAACAGGGCTTTTTCGTTGACCTCATGACAATGTGAAAGTCTTGCGAAAGCCACCCTTGCTCGGCAGCGTTACACTGTTCAGCAGCACGATCTTGCAACTGAGCTCAGCAGCAATGTCCCATGCTACACAGAAATATTTGCAAGAGGTGGGCTCACTTCAGAGATGACCAATTGCATTTTTGTTCTTTAACGGATAGTAATTGGCTTGCACCCTGCAATAACACTGCCCACTTTGCTTCGCAGGGGTGTTCTCCTGTTCAGAGAGCTAGCACAGAAAAGTAGGAAGAAATCTTGGCCAGCCACAAAACAACAATTTTTACATAATCTTCAGAAAGCTGCACAAAGCCTGGGTGATGTGACCATTTCTCACCTCTGTAAGAGGTTGTTCTGCTAATTTTAGTGGGGTTTTTAACGGAGAGAGCAGGTGTGGCAGAGTTTGGCCAGAGTTTTTAGCTGTAACGGCGATGGATCCATCACGGAGCGGGTCCGGATCTAAACGCTGTTTACCGTCCCGTGTTGCACAGCGCTTTTGGGCACTTACAGATTAATTTCCTTATCCCAGTGCGAGGGAACGGCCGTGAGGGCTGCAGGGATGACAAGGAGCAGTAGCACCAGCAGCGAACAACACGGCAGAGAGGAAGAAGAGGCTGCTTGTGGAAAACAGAGGCTTGAGGCGGCGATCAGCTCTTTGCTGTGGGGTTCCCGTCACCTCAGTAACACTTCCTCCCCATTAACTCCTAACGAGAACTGGAGAGCTTTCAGAGACCTGCAAAAAAAAAAGGACCCGGATTTTGCAACAGCCTGTCCCAACCCAAACTTTCCAAAGCCTGAGAGACCTGGAATTTTCCGTCAGGAACCGTGGCTTCAGCTCACCACTGCCTCCCAGCTTCATCCCCCGAGAAAGAGCCAACACCCCCCGCCATCACCCCTGCGTAGGAGAGCCCTTCAGATGTTTGTTCCCTGAGCTACCGACAGCAAACCCTAAATATTTTCCCTCCTCCCCTCCTAAGGCTGAAAGAATGCCTTAAAACATTCCTAATCGTGTAATCTCAGCTGTCATATGACCTCAGCGAGAGAAAATGGCCAAATTCAGAGGAAACTGTTTGCTTAAACCTGTCATTAGCTCTTCCCCCCCACCCCCCCCCACCCCCCGTTTTAAATAAACAAACAAACAAACGAAAAACCCCACGGCCCATACGGGTGGTGGTGGTGTTTTCCTTTCCCTAGAAAGCCTGAGGAACCGCGTGGTCAGGGACATTCAGCTATTCAAAGACGCCACGAAACCCACACCACCGGCTAACAATCCGTCCCTCTGCTTACGGGAGCGTTATCAATAAGGAAAGTCATAAATTGCCCACCGAACAGGAACTCAAAGACCAAAGTCGCGTAACTCAAACAAGCTCAAAGGAAAAGAGTCCCTTTAGTGTGAGGGTGGTCTGTGTAAAGTTAGGAGACACCTGCTAGCAAGCCCTGAGACACTAGCATCTGTGTAAACGCGCCCCCTCCCCACGCCCGCAGCCCTTATAAGGTGTTGAATGAAGGAGTTTCATGAAAAAGGCTCTGTTTGGGGCCGCTCGGAGGCTCACATACACCTAAGTAAAACAGAGCCGGCGCTGTGCAGCGCTGGGATGGATTACCAGGGACCACAGGGAGGCCTATTAATTATTGTGACAAGCCGATCTGCTGGCTGGCTGGCGGCTTGGGTTGCACGCCGAGGGGTGGGTGCGCACGCGATGACGGCCCTCTCCGCGCGAGGGCTTCGGGAGAGCACAGTAAAGCCGAGAGGAGCTGAGGAAACCGGAGCGGGAGAGGGGAACGTGAAGCCGAATGAGCCCGTCCACCCGGGGCTGCGAGCCGGTGGGGTCAGCCCCGGCCTCCCGTGCGTCCCTGGAGCAGGAGCGGTACCCGTGGACCCTCCCCAGCATCTCCCGGCTGCGGCACCGCAGGCGGCACGGCACCCTGGCAAGGGTGTGGGTCGGCGGAGCGGATCTCGGCCATCCAGATCACGGTCCTTCGCCTTCTCGGATCAGCAGCCAGCAGGATTTGAACGCCGATTTACTTTTAATTGGAAAGCAAAAGCTAAACAGTGAAACCTCTACATGCAAGGCCATTGCACTTTCTTACGAATTAAACAGTGGAAATATTTTAGCACTGGCAAAGCTGAAATCTGGAAATACCAAGATTTCACCAAAGCAGTTTTTTAATATGCAGAAGTGTTGTACATACTGCTCTGAAGTTTCTAGCTGTAGGTGAAATCTTCTCATCATCAACCCCCACTATAACATGCGCTTATCTTAAAGGACATTTACTTTCCTGTGCTTACCGACGGTATTTGAATTGTCAAATGACACTTTGCTGAAATTATTAAAACCTAGAGGTCACAGAGAACCTGACTTGAAAGCGGGAACACACATTCTTTCGTCTGAGCAAAAGTGCATATTTGGAATTTTAAATGCAAATTTTTTTGGAGGAAGAATTGCTTTTCTGGCAGTCAAGTACAGACGGAGCATTTGAAAGAAGTTTCTGCTTTAATTTTTGACAAGTGCTGTGAATAGATACTCAGCTCTTGTCCTGAGCGCCAGCGGAGAGCCAGGCTCTGGCTGCTGCGACGCCCGCACGGCTCGGGCTGAGGAAGGACGGCGGTGCCTGGGTTGTATTCTCTGCCTGCAGGAACGTTTTCTTTCCGAGGGATAAGGCTTATCTGTTCCCCCTGCCCGTACTGCCTTTTAGGGTGTCCAGCAAACGGATAGGAAGGGGAAAGTAAAGATGTCTAGCGTCTCTCTCAAAAAAATCCTTGAGTAAAACCACCTCACACGACATTTGCAGATCAGCCGTAACGTCCCTGTCCCACGGCGGCTCTCTGCGGGACGTGCCCTGGTGCACCCCAGGACGTGCCTCGCTGCGGGGCCAGACCCTGCCAAAAATCCTCTGGCCGGGAGCAGCAAGCCAGCAGGCTTGAAAGGGGGCGAGAAGCAGCCTTGCCGGTGACGAGCCAGGTCGGTGCCTCTGACCGCGCGTTAGATTGCAGCGCAGGGAGCAAACCCTGCCCGAGCGGAGCACGGCGGGGAAAACAAAAGCCCCAAGGCTTTCGAGTGCCGAGCTTTCCTGACACCTCTCCGTTACCCCTGTGCTCGTCTGGTTTTTGGTTCAACCATACTGCACCAAAGCTTCAGAAGCTGCTTTTCTTCTGTCAAGGCTCCATTCATTTGCGAGCCGCAGTGAGGAGCAGGAGCGGTGATGCGGGGACGCACTTCTAGCAGCTGGCACGGGTGCCGGTGGGAGGCGGACACAGAGGCTGCCCCTTCGCGAGCCCCACCGCACGTCGACGAGCTCCCGTTTCGCAAACGGGAACACTGAGAGCCGGAGTGGAGAAGAGGTTTCGCAAGGGGTTCCCGGGCAGAGTTTGGGAATCCAGTCAGGGTTGGGACCACGCGTCCTCTCACCACCTGAGTGCAGCCAGGTCCGCTGCCACCGAGAGCCACCAGCCTCCTGCCCTCCCTGCCTGCTCCCTCCTGCGTTACACCACTGGGGTAACGGAGCAGAGAGGTGCCAGAGCTCAGATGTTCAGCGTTTTAGCTGCATGGAGCTGAACGTGAGACACTTGAGGCACAGGATGAAGATTCAGCTTCTTGCAGCCTTGAGGTGAGTCTTTGGTGACTTACGTGACCTCACCTGTGTGCCCCACAGAAGGACCCGGTGTCAACAAGGCAGTGCAGCCCCAACACTTGGAGGCGAGCACCAACAACGCAGAGGCCACTCTGAAGAAGAGGGGACAGAGGAAACCTGCACATGCTGTCAGAGCAGAGCTAGGAAGACATTTCCTACCGTGAGGCCCTTCCCTTTCCTTCCCTTCCTCTACTAGAAATAGAGGTAGGAGGTACAGACTCCAGCCCCACCTTCCTCCAGCTGCTAACAGAGCATTCACACTATCATCACTATGTTTACTGGTGCACCTGCAAACATACTCCAGTTTCTAGCCCACGCCGAAATCCAGGTTGCTCAGCTCCTCCCAGGTACTTCACCTAGCCAACATCAATTACTTTGCATAGTCGTGCTCACAATCACCCCTTCGTTCTGCTGTCAATCTGGATCCTTCTTCACTGACACAACGCAACCTGACTTAGCTACGACACGCTTCATCCTAGTGCCGCCCCGGCGAGCAGGACGGCAATGCCGCTGCCTGCCCGCTTCACGCCCTCCTCGCAAGTCGCAGAGCCCGCTCCTCGGCTCCGTTTCCGTGCCTCCTGGAGAGCTCCTCGGTGCTGATCTGAAGTTTGGATGCAGGGTTGTTTTTATATATAAATGACATTATGACAAATGATGAAGGATTAAATTACACTTCAATCAAATCTAGCCAAACCAGTAGGGATCGAGGTCCCAGTGGAAAGTATACACGGAGTTCCTCAGCTTCCTGATTTGAATGACTTTGTTCTTCTTCCAGAGAAAGGGGGGGACGTAGGAGAAGAGAGGGAAAAGGGAGAGGAGGGGGGAATTTGGCCTAAAATGAAACATTTTCCTTTTAAGTTGAACATTTGAAAATGGCTGGGAGGAAAGAACTGAAACACTGTAATGGCTGATACTGAAGAACAGCCTGGGACTTTTGCTTTTCGAGAACAGAAGCCAGGGAGAGAGCTGTGGTGTGAAAAAGGCAACGCTGTGCGCCTTGAAGGGGAAGGTGTTTGCAGCAGCCCATCTCCTGCAGGCACCGAAAGCCCCCTGCGAGGCACGAACCCAATTAGCTTTGCGAAGAGCTGCGCTGTGAAAAGGCAAAGGCACTGACGGCGGTTTTGGCGAAGGCTAAAGACAGCTTCGCTCTGCCTCGCGCTCCCGTCAGTCGCTGTGTGAGCTGTGTGTTGCCAGGCCTCGCAAAGCCTGGCTCAAGAACCTTCAGCTCTGGGTCTCCATCCAGCTAGGAAGCTTCTCTTAGCATCGCACCGCCTCACGGCACAGTCTGGAACATGGGAGCATTTCTAAACGACGCAGAAATAGTTATTCCACGCATGTCTGCCTGCAGTAGGCAGGCAGACAGACGGATGGGCAGGCAGGCACAGCTCGGACAAACTCAAAACCTTCCTGGCCGACGAGGCCAACATTTCAGAAAAACATTTCTTAAAACTTTGGCACTATGTCTGCGTGTGAATCGCACGCTGTCCGAGCCAGGGCGGGTAGAAGACCTTTTCCCACCTCCCCGTTTGATTATTGCTGACCTCAAACGACGCGCTCCGCCGGCACGTGGTGTCTGCAGGTCGCCCGTTAACCTGCAGAAGCAGCAGTGGATGAGTTCCTCTCTGTTTAAGGGCAGTTTACATTACTTTGGTCGCAAGACGTCTGTCAGCCGTGTGTGTGCCTGCCAGAAGACCCTCTTCCATTCCAGAAAGGAAAATCTTAGTCTTATCAAAATGAAAGGCAAAACGAGCACTTCAGCAGGGCTAGACTGTCACTCTCGGTGCATGCTAAAGCCACGTCCACCGGAAAAAGAAGGAAGCCCACCAAAGCGCACACATGCACGCATGTCTACGCGTGTGCCCAGGCACACGCTCCAGCCTGCAGCGCCCCAGGATGAAAAGCAGAAGATGGATCACCCCTTTCTGAAAGTCTCTTTGCTGTGAATTTTCTCCCTGTAGTAATAGGCTTTGCAAAGTATTTTAAAGAATAACTTAAGAAATAATTCTCAGGAAACCATTTATTACCTATGGTGAACATCCAATCTGTTCCCATTACATCTCAACTTTCTGACACAGAAATCAAGGAGAACACTTGCAGAAATCAAGATCCAAATTGGTTCAGCCTCTGAGGATAATAAAGACTTGGAAATATGTATAAATTTAAGTGGTTTTGAATAAGGACAGCATTTCAAAAAGCAGTTGAATTGTTACTTTGAAATAAGCCATTATTTTCTGCTTTTTAAAATTCCAGTCTTTAAAAGAGGATGAGATCCAGACCGCCAAGAACCGAGGAGAGTTTTTGATGCAAATGAAAAGCAGCATTTAAGAAGTGTGAGTATCCCATAATAGAGCCCACGCCAACTTGCCGGCTCCCAGACCTGCCTGGAACGTCCCGGGGTCCATCCAGCCCAGGAGGTCAGAGCAGGAGGGGTTAGTGGCCCTGTCCTCTCAGGTGCTGACCTCGTGATCCACCTCGTTCCCCGGGTGAGACCTCAGGGCTCACACCCCACCCCGTATTCAAATATCTCCACACAAAGAGCGTGGCCACGCCGCTGGTGATGCAACCCAGGATGCGGTTGGCTTTCTGGGCTGCGAGCGCACATTGCCGGCTCACGTTGAGCTTCTCAGGCACCAGAACCCCCAAGTCCTTCTCCTCAGGGCTGCTCTCAATCCATTCTCCACCCAGCCTGGATCTGTGTTTGGGACAAACATCTGGCAAGGAAGCATCACTGGCACATGCATGATCACACGCCTTGGAACGAATTTAGCCTTGTCATGCTTGAGACCCTCCATGGACAACCCCTCCTGGCAGGGGCCAGATCTTTGCAAACCTTTGTCTGGGGGGTCAGAGGGGAAGGAAGCCGTTCTCGGCTATGGTGCAGACGGAGAAGGCAGCAGCAGGACAGCAGGTCCTCCCTTTCTTCCCCACACAGAGAGAAGTGGAACGGCGTGGTGCCTCCTTCGCTCCCAGCCGTGCCAGAGGTCTTCGGGTGCAGGGACACAGCGTTCCTGACCAGGGAGAGCAGAGCCTGCTCCGCTGAGAGCACGGAGGACCTGGAGCAGCAGGGATGAGATGGCAGAGGGGGATGAAGGCGCATCCAGCAGAGGATGAGGCTGCCCCACACACCGAGGGGCTGCCCCGCACGTGCAGGGGGAGCGGGGAGGAGACCCGCTGCAGCGGAGCCCGGCACGGCAGACGAGCATCCGCGCAGCGAAAACGGGAGCTGGCTCTGGACAAAAGGCCCCAATTAGCCGTCCTCCCGCAAACAAACAGCCCCTCATCCCAACTTCTCCAAAGATTGCTCTGGAAATAAAAGGGCCGCAGGATTGGCGGGATCAACCTAAGCCATGCACATCTATTTAACGAGAAAACTCATTGATAAGCAAACCACCTGATGCTTGCACAGCAGAAAAGAAAACACCTGGTTCTGCCTGTGGGTTGATAAGCCAATATCTTTAATCTTTTTTTTTTTTTTCTCTTGATGACTGAAGTACACACTCTGTGCGGCCCTGCGCTCCAGCCACACTGGTAATAGTAACAACGCTTTGATGTCCCCCTCATTCAACAGAATGTTGTTTAGTTCAAAGCCAAGAACAGAGGCAATTCTTTGCTTTTAAATTATTAGCTCCCTAAGTCTTCTGTAATGATATAGTTTGACTGAAGTGTGCAGTTTATTAACTACATAAAGACGATATTATTAGAGCGGGGAAAGGCAGCCGAAAGTTTTGCCTTTCAGCTCAGCAGCAGGGGTTTTTGATACTTTGATCTCAATCAATGCTAAATGTCTTTGTGAGATAGAGGGAGCAGCAGAAATTACCTTTGGCACCATGACTACATCAATTATTTAGTTCTTTTTCTCATAAATTAAAGTGTTCTTCAACTTTTACCCCAATTTTTTCTCCTTCTTTTTTTTTTTTTTTCCCCTTCAGTTGATTGGGGAAAAAAAAAAAAAGCTGACTGGAAGAAGTCTGGCTGTGAATATTAACAAAAATCCCACTGACCTCTCCCAGTCCTGGTCTGGAAGGGTCTTCTCCGGGTGAGGGGATGGATTCATGTGAACAACAGCAAAAGGGTGGCTTGGGGTACTCTGCTGCTTAACCGAAAGACTGTGCAGGTTGTTATTGCAAATTTGTCTACACCTAGCCTAATTTGGTTTTGGAGTTGGTTTTTTTTGGGTTTTTTTTTTTTTGTCTTTTCCAGTCTTGCCAGCATGAATGCCAGAAAAATGGGACACCTGATGGAAACAAAGGGATTGCTCGAAGCAGGATTTAAAGTGTTGGTGTTTATTGAAGTTCCTTCCATTGCTCTCAGCACACGCAACAGAGGGGAAGTTCAGGAACAAGAACGAAGCAGCCCCATCCTGGGTAACGATGAGAATAAACGTGGGTCTACGGCTTACAGCAGAGCTTGTGAAGAGCCCAATCACTGTGCTCGCAGCTGCAGCAGGCGCCTACGCACCACACGTTGGATGCGCTGACTCTCATTAAAGCCACTGGTGTCAGGTAACCCCACCCATACACAGGTTGTAACCAAATCTGACCCTTAGAGAAGTCGTGCCCGGTCTTGAGTTAGTCCCGTAGAGCCGAAGGAAGGAATAAGCCATTTCCAAAGTTGATTCATCCCATCCCAAGCGGGGTGACCGACTCCTCTGGAAGAGACTAGGCTGATGGCCAGACAGTAGAGCCAAGGGAGGAATTGCCAATTGTTCCTGCAATTCTGGGGACAGAATTTGGTGGTTGGACTTCAGTGCTGTGGTGTACCAGAGTGTGTTAGAAACCACTGCAACCAGAACCTCAGCTGGGAACATGAGCAGCGGGACCACAGAGATGCTGAGGAGCCAGCTTTACACCAAGGCTGAGCCCGATGCAGCTCGAGGATTTCAAATACCGTCCTTTGGCCAAAGAAATTTTTTTTTTAATGAGAAACAAAAGAGGTCTTTGCAGAGATGTTGAAGCCTGAACTACGGGAACTTCAATATATTTATATGTAGAACATGCTGGAGAACAACATAGTTCTGTTTTCATGGTGATCAAAGTTTTGCAAGAAGGAGGACTTGAGACAGTGTGCTAAGCTGCTATGGCAACATGAATTTTAAAAAGTAAACTGACTTGCAAAAGCTTATCTTTCCCTCTTTAGTGTGGTGCAGAACAGATCCAGGAACCTCTGCCCTAAAAGGATCCCATGAGGTGTTCACCTCTGCTTCCGGGCCAGGCATAGGGCAAAATGCATAAAACATGTCGCCCGCAGCAAGGGGAAAATTCCCCCGGTGACTGGGTTCCTTCCTGCATCCCTGAGGCTCCTGCACCCCAAAAAGCCCAGTCACGGTGACTCCTTCGTCACGCATCTGTCACAACTCAGATATTCAGATGCTGAGGTGGATGTGCTGAACCACTTCAGCTCCACTGACATCCTATTCTGGGACCCGAGGAGGACGGAATGCCATGCAGGCCCTGCGCAGATGTGAATTCCACCCCCAGAGCACCGTTTCCGAGAGCATCACGACGTGGGCTCGGCTTACATTTCGGCTTTCCAGCCACCCTCATGAAATGTAAAGGCAGCGGTGGCAGGAATGCTCCTGACAGCCCCTTTCACAAGGGGATGCTGTGAAGAGCTGTCATGCTCTGAGTCAGCTGTTTGGCCACGGCTGGCATTTCAGGCAGGAAGAGCCGGCTCGCAGAGCTATCCCAACCACGCCGCCTGCCAAAACCACACTGGGAATCTCATGGGAACAAGCCCTCTCCTGAGCCAGCTGGTACTTCCTGCTCCTGAGGCCTGATCCTGCTGGATGCTGAGCATTCTTTGTTCCATTTTTAAATTAACGAGACTCAAGTAACGCGCAGGCCAAGACTTTGGAGAAAAAACAGGCCCCCAGTGTTGTTGGCACTTCGGCTGTACGGCCCGGCTGGAGAGGAGAGAGTGAAACGTTGGATTTCAAGGGAGATCTGAGAGACGCTGGTCGCCTGGAAGACAGATCTCTAATTGGGACATTTGAATCAGGTTCACCGAGCTGGCCGTGGCCCCACACCGCAGACCAGGAGCGGTGTGGCGTGTACCCCAGCCCCACGGCACTGCCCCAGCCGCGGTTCAGCAGCGCAGCCGGAGCAGGGCTCGCCCCAAAACTGGCAAGCCCAGGCCGCAGGATCCACCTCCTGCCCATCAGCAAGAGGCTGAAGTTCAGGAGCGTGGGACTCGCTCCCATCCCATCCCAACAGTGTCCCCTTGAGGTTGATGGCTGAGGCAGGCTGGGAAGAGCCCTTGCCGAGGTTTGGGGAACCCCAGAAGCTGCTCTTGCACTGCAGAGAGAGCACGCAAACAAAGCCCAGCAGCCATGGGCCAGCCTGAGCCTGAGCAAAGGACGCGGGAGAAGCCCACCCTCACCTGGAGTGTGGGACCTCCACGGATAGAGTGGAGCACGTTGTAGAACCACCCGGCTAATTAAACATCTTCCTTCCAGCTTCATTCGAAGAATACCCAAAGTCCAGCACCGACGAGCTGGGCCACCGCCGCTCGGTGGGTCCGTGCCATCCGTGAGCCCCCGCAGCCTCCCCGGGAGGCAAGGGAGCGGAGCCGCAGCGGCGAGGGCACAGGGCTCCCTCGCCGCCGCCGGAGTGGCCTTTCTTCTGTCAGCCAAGCAGCGGGGAGCTTTCTGAGAAACTGCACACAGGGAGCGATCACTTTTTCCAGTCATTAACCTTACACATCCCTCACATTATCGGAATACCTCGGATGTCTACGCTGCTGCAGCGAGCTAATTCTGCCAGGTGACTCCAGGCAGCGTTAAGTGGGCTCCTGCACAGCAAGGGGATTTGAACCGCGAGAGCTGAAAGCGCTCCCCGCTCCAGCACGCCAGGCCCCCAGCCGGGGAGAGATCCTCAGATGTCACCGTGCGAGCGCAGCACGGGGGCAGGAGGGATCCGCGCCTCCGGAGCAGCGGTTTTCAACCCGCAGGAGACTGGGGGGGTCCGCAGGTGAAGAGAGGAAGAAAGGAAAGTAAGGCATGGGCTTGAGATGCATGATGCAGGGTTCTGTCTGCCCAGGGGAAAAAACTGTAGGGGTCATCAAGTTGAAAGAGATTTCGGATAAAAAGGGGATGCCCAGTGCTGACCTCTGGGACACGTCTGGACCTCTGGGACATGTCTCTGTCTGGACGCAATTGCAGCAGGGTGTCCAAGCCCTGACAGAGCAGCCAACTTTGGATCCTGAGGTCCTTCCCCTGGTTTAGAAGACAAGCATGAGGCCGAGGTGCTATTTACTTCCTTGCCAAAGGTGGGGAGATCTTCACCGTCTGTCCCCTAAGGAGCAGAACAGGTCACCAGAGAGCGCGAGTTTTCCGTCACCCACGCGTGCACCAGCGGAGAGCCAGCCCAGCCGCAGCCTGGTCTCGGCTCAGCAACCACAAAGCCATGTCTGGAGACGAAACGCGGATTGCTCCAGGACACTGGAAACAAACCCAGCGATATTTCTACAAAAATTTCCCTCTGTGCCTCTTTGCAGTGAAGGAAGCGCCACCTCTCACCGGGGCCAGCGTGGGTGAGACCCGTCTCCGTGACAAGGCTTTCCTGGTGCGTCCCCTGCTCCTGTGGCCAGCGAACTGCGCAGGGCTACAGAGGGGTTCTCACGGTACCCGGGCGTTACACAGCGCCAGTCACGTTACTCTTGCTAAGCACACCATAAATAAGTTCGTCACGGAGAACGCATGTGTTCATCAGCTTGGGCATCTGGGACAAGACGTGTCCTCCTCAGCAAGCTGAGGACGTGAGGAGGTGGTGAGGACGCCAGCCCAGGGAGCCAGCGCTGGGCGCCCAGCCCGGCTCTGCGCACGCAGGGGTGCTAAGAGGAGGAAAGCACAGGTGGCCGGGTTCCACGTGATGGGGTTTAGCGTCTCCACGGGGTGCGACCCACGTCCCAGCCCCAGACACACGCTGCTGTTGTGCAGCCACTGTTGGCCTCTGGAGTAGAAGGCAAGGAGGTGCACGGGAGGAGCCCCAAACCAATGAGAGAAGTATCAATAGTAGGATAGCTCTTATAATTTGTACATAATGTTAAATACAATATCACTAACTCTTACACATCACGTCTTCCTGTCGTTGTGTTTTCTGGGTTACACATCACCAGTGTCCAGTCAGGAGCCGCTGGGTAGCACTATTAACAAAAACAATCCCAAAAGACACCGCATTTGTCTCTCCTGAGTAGCAGGTGGGCACCGCAGGTGACTGCCAGGGCAGAACCAGATCCTCCTGACAAAGCAAGCCAGCGCGAGCAAACGCACATTCGTACAAGAGAAGCAACGCGGGCAGTGCGGGGCAGCACCCTCCCGCTCGACCTCTGCTTTAGGGCAGTGCGTCTCTCTGCTCCCCTGGGAAAGGGTCACTGGGGACAGAAACAGCCTCTTGGTCTCCCCAAACTGCCCTGTGATCAGAAGTGTCGCCCCAGACCTGGCGAAATGGGGACCACCGAGCGCGGGCGAGGAGAGACGTTAAACCCCAGAGCAGAAGGCAGCGTGATGAGCCTCGTCAGCCACGCAGGCCAAGCTCCGCTTACAATTAGAAAAACCGAACAGCGACATCAAAAGTCACAGGCCACACGGCCAAGTTACAGAATACCGACCCGCGCCACACGCATCTAGGAAACCCCGCCACGCTTCAACAAAAAAGGCCATCTTCAAACACTGACACGACATAGGGAAAGCAGCGTTCTAACGCTCAGGATAACAACGCAGTAAAAGACTGTGGCAATGCATCAGTCGAAGCTTGGAGAGGCCCAAAACACCGGCACAGATTTGTTTTGGAACACCCCAGGCGCTGCTGGGGTGCAGTTCAACTCACGGCTTCAAACCCCATCCCGGCACGGAGGGGCCAGGGAAGGGAAACCGGAGCTCACGCAGCAGGGCTCCGGAGCCTTCGCTCCCCTCCCGCCCCGCTTGCTCTTTGGGATGGTTTTTGGTTGGGATTAAGGAATGATGCTACGCCATACAGTACTCGGCTGCTCATGAGGGCTTTACTTTATTTTCCCCAGCAATCAGCTGTCTCCTAACGACCTTGCTTTAAAATAAAAAAAAAAATTGTTATTAATAACAAGAGGTGGATCCAAGCCAGGGGCACAAACGTGCCCCAGTCTTGGCGTCGAAGTCCGAGCCCGGCTCCGAAGCATGCCTGCAAGCTCTGCTCCAGCGGTGTCGTGTACAGCGTGCTGACACCTCATGGCCAAGCCAGTCACTCAGAGAAGACACCGCTCCGCGGGACGTATAGACACACGTAAACTCTCCGTCCGCCGTAAGGCAAGAAATGAGGGTCATTTATCAAGAGGTTTGCATCGAATAGGTCTGGATATACCAAAGATAGGAAGGAAAACCAGCCCAGAAATGCTTTGCGTTCTTGAATTACAAACAGATGGGTGCACCGGGGCCCGCTAGGCACGGTCTCAGCTTCCTCCATCTGAGGCACTCGGACAGCACGGCTCGTGTACCGAACCGTGTGTGGCAAACCTCACGGTGCCAGGCCTGGAAAGAGAGGGTCCACGGCTGGGCTGCGTCCTACCCGGCTCTCCCCTCTTCCGTGGGGTTCTCCCAAGGGCAAATCACCTCCTTCGCAGAGCCCTTCCGAGCTCGGTGGCGGCAGTCCTCTCCCTCCTCAGAGTCTAGGGGGCAGATTCGGCTCTCCAGAGGAGCATCCGTTTTTATTTGGAAGAAGCTGTGTTGTGAAATAAAAACTCATCACACATACGGAACTTTTTGATGTGCTCTCTGAGACAGCGAACACACAGCGCGGGCTCTGGCTTTGAGTTTTCCGCTGCTCAAACCCCCAAACCCCAAAGCAAAACTCCCGGGCACGTGCCTGCAGAGATGGAAAACGAAGGAAATGTGCGCTCCCACCCCTTTGAAGCAAAACTGCTGGGCGGCACAGCTCCGGCACAGCCAGAGCGCGGAGCCAGGTGGCGAAGGAGCCCTCAGATTTGGGCTTTTGAATTTATAATGTGGACTCGCTCGCTTGGCCAGCAGCAGCGAGGACTAAAAAAGGCTGAGGACACATTACTCTTAGTGAGGGACACGGCCAGGATTTGGTTTCAATAGTGACGGCCTCTCCAGGCAAAAAATCCCCGTTTTTACACATCCTGCTCCGGAACGACAAACGTTTCATGACTGTCCCTCAAGATTTTTCCTCCCTTATTACTTTTGGGTCTCCTCTGACTTTCAAATCATTAAATACACGAGCAGTTTTCAAAATTCAGGGATCAAACGCAAAACTTGGGGGCTTTACCTATCTTCACGCTGGGCCGGGGCTGTCTTGCGTGAGAGGGTGGCTGTCTCCCCCGGGCTGCTCCAGCCAGGGGAAGCTCAGGACACGGGGCAGGTTGGGACAGGCAGCGCGGGTGCCTGGTGTCCCCAGGGGCAGGAGCAGCCCCCTCCTGGCTGTGCCGGGCCGTACCCCTGCAGCCTCGCGGCCGCTGCTCCCCGGGAAGGTGCAGCCCCTCCATTTTCTTGCCTGATGCCAGGGAGGAGCAGAGCCGGTGCCCGCTCCTGGCAGCTGCCGTCGCACACAGCCCCATGGCAGGCAGAGACGGGGGAGAGACAGCCCCAGCTGACCGCAATATGAAGCAGAAGGCCCACTTTAACGGGCTCAGCTGGTTAGCTGATGGCTAATTACAAACCCAAACGGTCCCCGGGTCGAGCCCTTCGTGATGGCATCCAGGTGCCCGTGCGGTGCTTACCTGCTCACCGCCTTGGCGTCCGGCCGGAGCTGCTGCTCCCGCTCACCCAGCGGCTGCACCTTCCCGTGGGGCACGGCCGGGCACTTGGGCGAGAGCGTGGCGAAAACGGGCGAGGTCCAGCAGCCCCTCTTCAGGAACCGGCCAAAGGACAGGGCGGCCCTCCTGCCGCCGGAGGGGAAGGGGACGGTGCTGGCTGCTGCGGGCTCCCGCTCCCTCTCGACGCCCGCCGTGCTGTCTAGGGCCAGGCTGATGGGCGAGGGGCAAGCGGTGCTGTGGGGCAGGGCCGGGGCGCCGGGGGAGGCGGGAGGCAGGGCAGCGGTGCCGGCGTAGACAGCCGGGCCGGGGGCCGGGCGGCACGGCTGTGGGGAGGAAAAGGAGAGAGGCTCGGTCAGGCCCGGTGGCCGGTCTCCCCACGCTTCACCAGGAGGAGCCTTCTCCTTTGGAGGGGAAGGGCTGGGTGCTGCCAGGAGAGACAGGGCTCAGCTGGGAGGCAGCTGACAGCCACCCCGGCCAAGCTGGGACGGTGTCTCCGTCTCGGGCTGCTCTGTCCCCTTCCCTGCCCTCCCACAGCGGGAAGGCAGAGGGATCACAATTTGCCCATGGAAAGCAACAGGGGTCACCGCTACCAGCCTCAGCGGGTGCTGACAGAGCCGGCCCCACGCCCGCTGGGATGCTGTAGGAGACACCAGCTCGTCCCATTCCTTACGAGTAGCTCCAGGCACAGAGGAGCCTGTTATCCTGCGAATGCGATCCTGGTTACAGACGGCATAACCACGTCACACCCAAAGCACCAGTGTGCTGGCCGCTGTGGTGGCCAAGAAACAGGACACTGAGCTCCAAACCCTGATGACTGATAATACAAGAAGCCACATCTTGTTCTGAAGCCCCAGTGTCCCTGGCTGCTGCTGTGAAGTCTCCAGCCCAGCTAATTCAGCCCTCAGGACAAGGCCAAGTACAGATTCATCAGCAGAGGACACGCTGCAGGCCGGGGTCTCCTCCACCCCCTTTCCCAAGGACTCACTCCCAGCAGAAATGAAGTGCAGCTCAAGTGTCTGAAGAGAAGTGCTGAGAGCAGAGGCACATACAGAAAATGCTTGCATGCATGGCAAAGAGATGACAGTG
Organism: Chlamydotis macqueenii; assembly: GCF_036417535.1. Taxonomy (NCBI): domain Eukaryota; kingdom Metazoa; phylum Chordata; class Aves; order Otidiformes; family Otididae; genus Chlamydotis; species Chlamydotis macqueenii. The sequence goes on along the minus strand of NC_141573.1, from coordinate 3,132,098 downwards.
AAGGATGAACACACAGAGACAAGACAGAGAAGGATGAACTCGGTTCTTTTTTCATTTTCTACATTTATTTTTATTAGACAGATGAATGCATGGAAGCGACAGCCAAGAAATGAAACAACATATTGCTCTGATTTCCAATGGAAACAAAAACAATTTCTTGGCTGGCACAAAGTGAAGTTCAGTTTGTACCGTGGTCACACTTTGTACCAGGCGACCTTCCTCTTCAGGGACCGAACAGCAAGGGACCAAGGAGCGGTACCCTGGGTCACGCCAGCTTATGCAGCCTACGAGCAGAGCCAGCTTCTGCCTGCAAGCGCAGGAGTGGTGTTTCTCACACACAGCGGCTCCAGAGCATGCGGCGCTAACCCGTGTCAGGGGGACAGCAATGCAAAGCTGAGATCATGAAAAATCAGAGAAAAGAATGGATAGAGAAGAACATAAAAAGCAAAGCTGCAGACAAAACAGAAGTAGAATCAGAGGGACTGACTGGAACACACAGATTTGTTATTTATTATTTATACCCTGACTTGATCTTCCACATGTTACTACATCCTGGCAATCCCAACGTGCTCAGTGCTCCATGTTACACAAACTCTGAAGAGACTGTAGAGTTCATCGCATTCAAGTGGCTTTGGATCAGCCCTGCCAGTTCTTGAGTATCCTTCAGTGCTCTTATGTCAAGGTAGGCTGATGGTGCTCAGTATCTCACTAAAAAACCCTTGTGGTTTTAAGCAGAATTTTTTTAAAATCACAGGCTGAGCCTGCTCACCCTTACAGAACTGCAAAATTAGCCATTGCTCCCACTGGGAATAAGCGCAGAGGCTGAGCAAGCAGACCTTGACACCAGAGCAAAAGACTCAAGCAACTTGGTTTCAATTCCTCTCAGAAGGTTTAGCACTGCTCGGCTAACGGAGGTCATGAAAATCTCCCCAGCTGAGCTGCAAAGCGCGGGAGAAGAGTTCTGCAGTGACACCAGATCAGACCGCGCAGCCCTGATTCTGCCTCTGATAACGCGCGCAGGGAGGGCAAGAGCGGCGGTTCAAAGCTGTTGGGGACACAGCTGGCGCCTGACCGTCTCCCTGTTCACAAGGGGCTGGTCTGCAAGCACCCTGGTACCTGAGGGCTGCCCCTCACATCCAGCTTTCTCCATCTCCCATTTCCTGTAAAATCACACCAGTAGTAAAAAATGGATGAACAATACGAACCGGAGTGAAGGAGCTTCCTGGACCTCAGTGCTTCCCCCTGTGCTTCCCCTAAATTTTAAGAAACAAGAAAGCTTTTCTGGCCCCTCAATTTCCTTTACTGGGCTTTGCAGGAATCTTCCTACTTCTGGTAATCAGTGGCCTGATCCAGACTCTCCGGGGTTTCCCAGCAAAGCCTGGAATCCCCCCGAGCTCTTTAGGGGGGATTTTAGGTTGTTCCATTCTAAAGAGCAAAAAAAAAAGAGACGGAGTAAATGCTAAATACCACTACTTACAGCTGAAATCAGCTCTTACCCCCTCTGCCCTGGTACTCCCTTGCCGCTTGGCTACGAGCCAGTGACAACTGGAACTGCCTCCTGTTAGGTTGTTTAACAGCAGAAAATAGAAGAGCAGGAAAAAGACAAACCAAGAGGTAGGAAGGATTTGAGAAAAGAAATACAAAGCCGCGGCTGCATCTCTCAAGCCCTGCTGGAGGCTCTTGTGAGAGATGGCTCTCTACGCCCGCACGTCGCTCATCGCGTGGGGGAGTCAAGTGGGACAGCAGAGCTTTCCACTGATCATCTCCAGGGGGAAATTGGGAGTGTCGTTAAAATTCAAAGGGTCAACTAAACCTTCAGAACCGCCTATCCTACCATTCTCACAAGAAGTCTACCTGGCTCTCCTGCCTGTGGCTCCGTTGCACTGGCTAGGAGGTGCAGGACACTTGAATCCAGGATGCACCCCTTGGGAGGGCGCACATCCTCCCGAGAGGACGGATGCCAGCGCAGATGCGCTCTGAGGTGGGCCACCTCGCCCTGTTCCCTGCAGGGTCATCCACCTCTGCTCCGAGGAAGGTTGATTTGAACCCAAAGGATTAGGATGGCACAGCTTTACTCTGTTCCGTGCTATCCCACCCCTGGGAGGAGCAGGAGGCAGGGAGAGGCAGCCGGGCTGCCCAACCTCTGGAGGGGATCGGGGCAGCCAGAAGGCATTCCCCCTCCGAGGTGTGCAGGGACAGCCCTGCACCCCGAGTCCAGCACAGCCAGCAGCCTGGCTCCGGCAGCACTCCCATGCCTGACGTGCCTGGGAAGCGCTATCTGCTGCTCCAGAAGCCATGGCATCATGCAGGAAGCAGGCTGCTGGCAGAGCCGGCCTGGGAAACCTAAAGCAGCACTGACATCTTCAGGAAGGGGAGACGAAGCTCAACACCAGCCTCAGTTTGTCTTTTCCCTGCGCTGTGCCCTGCAAGGCTCAGAGCCTACTTGGGAGGTTCCTTCTTGAGCTGGCTCCTGCGATCCAGCTTGCTCATGACCTGCGTGATGTCCACGGTCGTGGCAGCTTCTCTGGCTTTGGCCTCTTCCTCCTGCTGCCTCAGGATGACAGGGCTGGGGCTGGAGCGGAGGTGACGGCGTCCAAACGGGAAAGTGGAGCTGGGCAGAGAGTGAGAGAAAGCAGCAGAGTGTTACTGAAAAGTATAAGGGCACAAACTTTTTTTTTTTTAGTGCCCTCAGTAAGATCAAGATAGGGACCAGTATGGGTGTTTCTGGTGTCTGCAATACCCACGAAAAACACTATCTGCTTCAGCAAAGCCATTACCAGCAGCAACGGAAACCAGAGTTAAACCACCCCCGGGTGAGGTACTAGCTCCTCAGCTTACCCAGGGTGCTGAGTACTGTGTCTCCAGAGCAGGCACCGACACACGTGAAGGTAGTCACCAGGATCAACCAGCATCTGCCAGCGACCTTGTGATGTGTGGCTCAGGGAAAATCTAACCAAACCCCAGGCAAGTCAGCAGGAGGGTTTTTTCCACTGACTTGAAATGGGCTTTAGATGAAACAACAGTGTGAAAGTCCGTGATTCCTCTTTCTTGCTTGCCAGCTTGAGGAGTGGAAGAGGAACAGAGAAAGAAGCACACCACCCAGTCTGGCTCCGACGTTGCACGCTCAGCTTTAAGAAGCAACTGCAGTTCAAATGGCCTAAATTTGCTTGCAACCTTCATCTTGGTCTGGAAAAAGCCATTTCAAGCCTGCCCTAAGTCTGTCTACCTTGTGCCAGCAGTCACCCGCAAGTAAGATGCTGTTTGCTCCCACGTGGCTGCCCATCACCCTCCCTTCACAGGGGTCAGCGGTTCTGTCCAGGCAGAGCTGAGCAGCACCCACAGAGGACCCTGCGGTGGCTCTGGGTCATCTCTGGCCACCAATGTTTTTCGTGGGCGGGAGTTTTCCCATGCCCTGTACACAACGCTCTCTCCTTCCAGGAAAGGAGCCATGATTAATTCAACAACCGGAGCCTTTCCAAACAGATCCAACAGACAAGGCAGCTGAGCGATCCTCAGGTCGATTCTGACTGCACACCAGCCACTTCCAAAGGGCTCACAAACAAACAGCACAAGCAGTCTCAAAGCAAGGCATCTTCTCAGTGAGAAATTTTATTTAATTAAGCGAACATCTAAATCATAGTAATTTTGCTGCAACTCAGGCTTTTCCTACCCTTGCTACAACAAGAAAAACAAAACCCACAATTACATTCAGTTTCACTTGCCTTTTTTTGACAGTCTCTTGTGGCACAACAGCCTTGGCCAGCATTTCCTTGTATATTGGAGACTTTAAATAGCGGCCATAGGAGTCCTACTAGGAGAAAAAAGAGAAACTGGTAGTTACGGGCTGCAAACACCCTTATTAAAACCACCACCAAATACAGCTGCTCAGGAGCCAGATAGGCTGGGAACCAGATAATCTCCCCCAGCAGCCCAAGGGACTTTGCATCTTTCAGGCAAATGCAGCTATTTAAGCCAATATCCTTTCATCCTGGTGTAAAATTCCCAGGATTTTCATCTCACAATAAAGGTTCCCAGGTAAGATCCAGACCAAAAGGTTTGAACTAAGCTTAGTCCAGGCCAGTGGTGTCTCACAGTCATTGCAGGGTGGAGGGCCCATGTTCCAGGAGCTGAACTTTTCAGCAACTGGTGAAAATCAGTATAGTTCTGCTGCGTTCAGTGTCAACGTGCATTAGCTGCAGCTCTGGCCCGTAATGCCCCTTCCTGCTAAGCGTATTTCTTATCGCTTGTAAGGAGGGGTTCCAGGTTATTTGCGGTCACCATGATCTAATGACAGCCATGACATACTGTACGCTGACATCAGCCCACAGTCTGCTGCAACAGTCAGACCTAAACAAGGGTGTCTGTCAACATAATCGCACAAAAATGTGTGAAAAGTCTCAGTAGAACTTGAGATGGGCCATGCCTGGTTACACTCTTGGTAGAAAACTCATGCAGTTATATCAGAATTGCTACCACCTTTCCCATCCACCGCTGAAATCCAGTTGGATACGAGCATCCCGCTGCAGGGGTACCTGATGTGGCAGACAAAGTGGTACCGAGCAAAGTTAAAAGACTTATTCGAGCTTTGAATGATGTGGTGACCAAGCTGGTATTAGAAAACAGGGCTTCCAGCAGACACCCGACCTCTACCACCCTGGGGACATGCTGCCTTAGAGGGAAGAAGAAGCAGCGAAATACAAAGGCCTGAACCAGTGCTTGCTTAAGTCAGCAAATCTGAGGGATTTTCAAACAAAGGCCACGTGAAAGTGACAGCTGATAGCACACAAAGGGATGGAAAGGCCCAGAGAACTGGAATCCCCCTAAGGCTTTGGAAACAACTAACAAACCTTTTTCATCAGCATGTAAATGTGAGTCTGAGCAGCATCCAAAACATAACGATGAGGGTGCTTGAGGCCTTTAACCGTGATGCCCATTGTTGTGCCATCAATGTTAATCCAGCGCCTTGCTCCTGGGGCCAGGAAGAGCCTGCAAGGAGGAGGAATCAACAGTTAACAACGGGAGAACTCCTGGAGATTCCACTGTCGATGCAAGAAAGGAAAAGCGCTTTCACGTCCCCACCACAATTTGCTGTCCTGATCTTGGGCAGTCAATCTCCTCTTTAACAGTATGACCCGCAGTGACTTCCTCTTGCACTGTTAACACAGGATATAACCCAAATTTTAGCCCACTGGAAGCAAATCGGGTCTCTCCAGTCTCCCCGTGGCAGCCCCAAGATCTTTGCTATCCCACACATCTATTTAAAATACATGCTAAGACCGAAATGTAATAGTGGAGAAGAGAGAGGAAAAGTAACTACGTAACAGAACAATAGTTACGCTTTCAACTTCAAAAGCTCCTTCCCTACATGGGGACACGGGACAGCCACATTTGACAACAGCTGACAAAAGTTTCAGGAATAAATGATTTGGAGAACGACAATCTGTGGAAGAAGGTGATAGGACTCATGTACAAGGAGTTTAAGAATGTAACGTTATCACACTCACTTGTAAATTTCTTCCGCTTTTTCTTTGACCTTGGATTGGTCTCCATACTTGAGATCTTCACAGGCTTCCCAGAAACTCAGATTCTCTCCTGCGTAACGAGGGCTCAGTCAGCGGAGAGCGAGACGGAGGAAAGCGCAATCCCATTACTAACTCCTACGCTGAATCTGTTTGACTCAGTACGCGTCGGCCCCAGTTCAGTCTCTCCAATACGGCCACCTTGACAATCCCTTTGGGACTGAAGGGGGACATCAGCCTGCCCCTGCCCTCTGGCCAGGGACAAGCGACACCGGCAAGAGCGCGTGAATTCAGCCGGTTCCAGCTCTCCTGGGAGCGGGAGGGAGTGCCCTGGGCTGTATTTTGTGTCCTGTGCCACTAGATGGTATTGCATGCACTGGCTGCACAGCCACCGCCTCCGAAGTCACTGCTGCTGCCTCCACTTGGTGACTTTGTCACCGTCCCAGCTCACAGCACCTCCTGCAAAGGCCTGGATTTCCACCACTGCTCTGCCTCAGCCCTGCAGCATCCTGCTGCGTGGCCTGGGCAGGGACAAAGCCAGAGACGCAGCAGACTCACCGCTGAACTCCTTCTTCAGGAAGAGCTGGAAGTTCTGCCGACCTTTCGGGTCCCGCATCAGCTCGCTGAAGTTGAAGGCCCATCGCTCCACCCGCATTCTGGTGGGGATTTCCACGCTGCACGGGTTGAAAACAAACAGCACTGCCAGTTTCATGTGGCCCATCTAATTGGCAGTTTAATTGAAACCAAAATGCCCTTTGCTGGAATGCCAAGAGACTTCTCAGCACTCTCTGTTTTCCAGAATTCTGTAACGAGCTCCTGAAGTCAGCCCACTAAGTAAGCCGTAATTAAACAACTTGGTACACAGTGGGATGAGGATTTATCTCGGATTTATGCTGCTTTCACAGCAACTGCCTAACTTTGCCGGAGGTTTGACTCAGTCCCGTTCTGGGGAGGCACTGGTTGTTGCCCAAAGCTTTGATTCTCATAAAGACATTCTGTGAAGGTGTCCTTTGGGGCTGTCTAACGGGATATCACCACTCCAACAGGATTGCCAGTCGCAAATGAGAACCAGTAATGTATTGTATGCTTCAAGCCCAGGATGCCATTGTATAATTAGCAATTATTTGAATGGAAAACCAGGAGACCTCAGAGAAGGGATGGACCACCAGCATGTGCCTCCAACTCAAAAGCTCTGCTAAGAAAGCAGCCTGAGGTGTGTGCAAAGACCAAGGGCCAGTAGTTGAACCCTGAATTGCTACACCATGGGCAGCACCTAATTTAGCAAGATTAACACTAAACCAAGTGCTCTACCCTGAGCCTAACTGGTCATATTCCATTCCTGTGCTAGTAAAAGTGGCCCTCACTCATCCAAGGGGAGGATTAGACCCACTCAGCAGGGGCTGAGTGCATACTCCCATCATCAGTTTAGGAATTTCTGTAAGGAAGGCTCCATTTGAAGAAGATAATGCTGGAAGTTCAGCACAGAGCATTCCCAAGAGACAGTTTCTTTAGCATGGCCAAGCTATGTTATAAAGGGAACGCTTCCCTGCTCATGATCAGAGACCAGATATCACAATGAAATCAGTGGTTCCCTTTTCTGATTTCTATCAGCATAAAGGTCAGAGTAAACCACAAGCTGGCAAAAGAATACAAATACATACAGCTTTGCATTGAGATCCCAGAACTCAGGGTCATCTGTTAGCCAGGGGTTGCTGGGGAGACACCCAGACACGATGGGATCATTGGAGAGGAACTGCTCAGAGTACTTCACAAGCCTGCAAGGAAATCCAACAAGTTCAAAATATTAATTTGAATTGCAGCCAGCCCCATTACAACCAAACGAATGGCTGCACAGACTCTAGAGATCTTCAGAGGTGCAGCCCTACCAGCACAGGGGTCTGGAATGTGGCCCCTGCCCTACTAGAAAAATGGATTCATTAGCTCAGTTAATCCTTTCTGCTTCCAAACAGTAATCTCCTGGTTGTCCTTCAAAGCAGTGATTTTGTCAGTTCAAGTGCAGGGAGATACAAGACTCTCTTCCACCACTTCCTTTTGCTTTTTCATGCCAAGAAAGCGGGACTAAGCCCCCAAACGGCTTCTGTCTTCTTCTCCACCCAACGGGCAAAGGCCAGATCCTGCACCATTTTGTGCCACACATTACAGAGAGGAAAGGGCCAGAGAAGAGAAAAGCGAGCGCTGTGTTTGCGCAGGGTGGGTTCTCCACGGCCTTTCCATGTGGTGTGGGAGAGCCCAGGGAGCTCCGGGAGAGGCGAGGGAGCGCTGAGGGCACATCCCGGCTTCTCCTTTCCTCCGCTCACCTACCGTGCGGCTCATTCCTCTGCAAATGACTCTGAGGGCTTGGCACAAAGCAAAACTGTCTCTATCCTAGCAGGAACCAGACAAACACTTCTCCCACCTTCTAAACTGGCCAGACTTGTAATTACAACCGATTTCACTAATGTCCTGGAATTTTAGCTTTCCCCTCTCTTTTTCATTCTTGAAAAAAAATCATCTGGTTTCAGCGTTTAAAATTCCTTCCAGGCCAACCCGCTTTGCTGCGCTCAAAGCTGGGAGCGCACCGTCCCAGGGCCCATTGCTAACAGGCACCTTGGCACAGATCCTGCAATCACCCAGCGCTGCTGCACAGAGCGTACTGCAGCTCGGCACAGAAGTGCTCGATCCCATCTTCTCGATGGAACTGCCAAGGCACTCAGCACCTGCATAATTCACTCCAGTCCATACATTCTAATCAAGCTACAAATCTGAACTTGTCAGCTCAGGTAACAGCGCTCCATCCTTTTAATGATTAGTGCTTTGCAGCTCCTCCTAAATCAACGCAATGCTCTGATGCATGCACACTATCCAGTTGCTGCTCTTAGCCTCATCGATAATAACTCAATTTGGACCCAATCCTGCAGCTGAGATGGAGATCCAAATTTCCTGAGGATTTTTTTATCTTATCCACCAGAAGAATAGGACTAATGCATGAAAAGCTCTACTGCCAAACAGATAAGCACCACAAAATTCCTGGAAGGTAGTCAGGTGTCCCCAGCTCCAGCTCACGGTTTGGAGAACTGAGGCAGGAGCATTTAAAGTGACCTGGGAGCCAGTGACAGACGGAATGAGCAGAACTGCTGGCGCCTTGCAAGTTGTGGTTCTCAGAAGACAGCACCGCTTCCCAGACTCTTCCTCTCGTTTCATTCATCCACGACCATCTGCTCCCAGGGAACAGGCCTGAGCACCTCGTTTATCTCCGATTCGATAGGTATCTCTGGGTGGCAATGACTACGTAAAACAGACTGGTGGTGTGCACTGCACCTCCAGGCAACGGGCCAGCAGGTAAGACTCCAGGTAAGAAATGCCTGTGGCAAAAGCACTAATGGTTAATACTAGGACTGGGAGCTTTGCACTTAACTGGCTTCATCAAGAATCTGACCAGGAAACACTCCCACGGAGAAGAGGAACTGCTAATTCATCGCTTGGATGTTCATGGAGAGGCATGTGTTCCTTCATCTTCCAGAACAACCAGAGACTTTCCCAGCTCTGCTCCTTTCCGGTGAGCATCACCAGACAAGGAAGAACACTCAGTGGGGCCGAATCCAGCCCAGCAGCCTGGGGGCCAGGGACAGGAGGGTCAGTCTTTCTCTGCTGCTTACTCACAGGAACAGGCACAGGACGGGCACACTGCTGCATCCTCGCAGGGCAGCCTCCACGCAGCTGCTTTTCCAGACTGCAGAGCTGTGCTGGTTCCCAAGCACCACAGTCCAGCCCTGACCAGTCTGAACACCTCTTGATTTGAGAGAATCTCAACCCGGAGGCTGGCGCTGCTCCACAGACATTCACAGCAAAGCTCCTCTTAGCTCCGAGGGAGATTCCTCATCATGCCTGGGACTCCAGCCCCTCCTCTGCCTTATGCCTCCCGGCCCAGGGAACACACAGCCCGGAGAGCACAAACAATACTGCGTGTGGCCACCACATCGATTTCCCGACTGAGTCACCAGCTGCCAGAGCAGATAGCTTAATCGTCTCATCAGGAGATGAGCGCTGAAGACTAATTAATGGGTGGACAGAAGGAAAGCAGGACTTACCCTCCAAGAGAGACAGAAGATTTCACTCTGGGCTTCACGACGGCCTGCTGATAGTACATGATCTGAGAGGGATCAGACATGTCCATGGTTAGGAGCATGAAGATGTGAAGACAAGGCCATCTCCATCTGAACCTCAAACATGCCCTCTCCCAGGTAGTGAGGCTAATGACAACAGGAAATGCTTCTTTCCTAATTATCGGATGTCCAAGGAATCAGAGAATCCCTAAACTGTCCTAGTAAAATGGCTGTTTTCACTGAGCTTACTGCAAATGTCAGAAGAGCATTTTGCAATGTGCAAGTAATTAAAAAGCACTCCCCATGCTATATAAGAATTGGGTAATAGCTACCATTCTAGGCACCTACAAATGCTCTGGATGATTTACCATGTAATTATCATTGATCCTTGGCTGTCTCTACACTGGCGCCACTGGATGTATCTCCTATGATTTCCCCACCACTAATTTTGATCTATTGGATTTTAGCCCTGGTGTCTGTCCTTGCTTGAGCCTTCTCTTCACTGGGAGAACTCCTGGCTGCCTGCAGTTGGATGTGCAGAGGCAGACAATGTCCTGAAACCACACTAACCAAAAGCTCCATGGGGCAGAGACCCTGCCAGCCAAACCCAGGTGTTTTTAAAACACCTTGTCCTCTGCGAAGGGGGCTTTGAGCTCCCACGCAACATCGATGTAAGCAATACATACAGGATGAACAGCTAGAAGAGAGGAAAGGACCACTTACCTCTCTCCTATACACATCCATAGTTTTTTTCTGTAAAATAAAGAAACAAAAGTCATTAAATTGGGATGGGTGCTTTCACTCACCTTTTTTGAGACATGAAAACACCGTTGCGGGGCTGCCATTGTGCAGTTCTCTCCAATTAATTCTCATTACAATTAAAATCAAACACAGCAGCTCAGCTAATCAGGGTATCATCAAAGCTAAGAGCATCCACACACCGTAAATCGCTCCATTAGCTGTATTTACTGTTTAGCATTGCTTCTTCCATCACAGGCTGCCTGTATGCCTTCAATTAGGGGGTTATTCTAATGGAGCTGAAATAGATTCGTTTAGGAGACACAGATTAGATCATTCAATATTAGCTAAAGGAGACAGGAACCAACACATTGCAAAACATAAACACCACAATTAAAAGCCTCAGAAGCAGTATCTGCTGTGCAAAGGGTGCTTACGTTGTGATTTGAATAACTCAGACTATGTTACATGTCATCCACAAATAAGCAAGCAATTGAAGGCAAGAAATTAACTGCAGGGTGTTTCTTCACACAGCTTCCTTTGAAGCACAGTTACTTTGCGTGAAATAAACTTGAGGAGGGAGAAGGAAAGACAGGTTACGTCAGGGATGATCCCAGCAAGCCTTTAAAGGCTTATGCAGTGTTTCAGTTCTTCATCTCCCGTTTTAGCCAGCAAGATCCGCATCCCAGAATTATTCTATCATCAAACCAATCCTGTGGCAGACGTGGGTCTGCAGAGCGCCTTGGTGAAGCACAGTGTGTGAGTGATAAGGGATGAAGCATCTGGTACCGATGCCACAGGCAGCCTGCTTCTCCCATCTTCTCACCAGAGAACCCGCACCCTGAGCTGCCCCTGTTTCGGGAAAGGCAAGGTGCTCTTCCAGGGCTGCTTTGTGAGGGGACCATCGTGGGGACACTGGTGCAGATTTTAACCATCGTCACCAGTCCTGCTCAGAAGGTGAAACTATTCTCTACAATGGGAGAGAAATATGCACATTTTGCTGAAACCTGGTTGGTTTGGAGAGGGCACACTCACCGTTTCAGCAGCAGGAGCCAGAAATGCAGCAGATCAGCCAACCTGTGCAGCACTACCATGGAGCCAGCCCATCTGATCCCAGCTCAAACCTGGCCAGGCCAGTGTAGTACTAACAGAAATCCTCACTGCAAACGGAGGAGGCTTTTTCTGCTGGAAATACCACAACCAGCTCTGAATGACAGCAGCGCACATAATCTCTGCTTTCCTGTTTGTCCCTGCTAACAGTAGCTGGCACCAGCAGTGATGCTGTGCTGGCCAAGCAAAAGGAACTGCCTGCGAGGGGGAAAGGGCTGACCCCTCAGGGGGATGGACATCAGAATCATTGGCCACAGGGCCAATCAGCCTCCTTTGCTGATTCAAAGCCTTATAAATGATGGAAGACACACAGACTGAAGAACAGCTTTTCAGCCTGTAGCTGTATCCCCGATGCCAGGCCAGCTTCCACGCAGGCACCACTTCTTCCCCCCATTTCCACAGCGTCATCACTGTTTCAGACAGACTGCAGAAATGGGAGGCAAAAAACCAAAAAATTAAATCACCTGCTTGTGCACAGGAACTTGCTGCATTTCCTGTCCTAGAAGTGTGCTCTTAAGAGAACTTTGTTTCTGTTTCAGGCCAGGTATTTCCTGTACAATAGGAGTTCACTGCCTCCTTGAGGAACCCGAGACGCAAACCAGGCCCCATCGGCTTTACACGTGCCAGCTGAGTTGTTCCACTGGACGAAACTTAAGCGTGGCTACGGCACTTACTTTAGGGAAACCAACATGCTAAAATCATTAAATGGTTTTAAAAGTCCCCTCATTCCTTCCGCTGTTTTGTCAAGTGGGTGCTCGGACAGGCCTGGCGCAGTGGGGCGAGGAGGGGCGGATGCTGGTGTAGTGGCTTAAAGGCAGCTGACGTGGTAGTAAAGTTGTGTTATCTTCTACAGGGGTCCTACAGCACACCACACACACACGAGACAAACAGCTGGGGGGAAAGAAAAAAAGACCACGGTAAGTTAAATGTTCTACAGAGCAAGAAAGGCAAGAATTCAAATGCCAGAAAAACAACAACAGAAAAATTGTACGTGGGTGAATACAAATCAAAGCTAATGCCATGTCTGCATACAGGGAAAGATTTTTTTTTTTTAAAGTGCATCCTGCCACAGTCTGAGCGTGCAGGTCAGCCCTCCGGACAGCTGGTTCTGGGAACAGCCGGGGTCTTTGGTGGAGCGCTTCAGGGTGGGGAGGGGATTTGCCAAGGCTTGCACAGAAAAGGCTATGGCATGAGAAGGGCTGAGCATCGCTGAGTAGTGGCACGTACTGAACTGGAGTGGGATCGAAGAGGAGCCCAGTGCTCAACACCCTACAGTGGGCTGCAGGTGCTGGCTGCGCTCAGCCCTTTCCAGTTCTCAAATCCACAGTAACTGGGAAGGACCTCAGCTATTTCACCCTGAGCTGAACATAATTTCATCTCCCTTTCTCCCACAGCTCTCCCGTGACCAGTTTCCAGCCTTGCTGCTGGTACAAGGGACTCTGAACACTCCCTGTGTCCTATGGAGCACTGCCAGTTGTCCCCACCATCCCACCCATCCTTTCCCCCAGACACTGAGAGCATCAACGCCAAAGTGCCCTGTACCACCCACCCATCCTCCCTCCCTCCTCTGGAAGGAAATAATATTTGGAACAAAAGAGTAATTTCTTATAATGAGATTAGTTTTGCAATGCCCTTAACGAGCGACTTATCGCAATTACCACGGATAAGCTCCCCAGCCCTGCAGGCTTCAAATCAAAATGGCAATTAGTGAAAGACCTCGGTCTGTCTCAGGCGAGTGCCGCGTGTGCTCCTCCTCCCCGATACACACAGCAGCGCTTGGACACCCGCGTGGCCCCGTCACACCCCGCTGCCACCAGCCGAGCGCTCCCTATGCACGCGGGCAGCGGCTGCAAAGCTGAGCTGGGAGCCAGCCAGGACCTGCTCAAGAGCCCCGCGTCTGGAGCCGATCCCCACGGGTGAAGTGAGGAGCTCCCACAAGAGCTGGGACATCTGCTAACTTCTGCACGGACCTCCCCTGCTCTCAGCGTGGGCCTTCCTGACCGCACCGTGGAGACAACGGTCATTATGGTTTTGCTTGTCTGGCCGCCATTCAGTGTTTACAGAGGTCACAAACAGCCAGAGAACAGCTTTGGTGTGTGTGCCCAGATGGAGCTTGGAGTGAAGAACCAGCACAGACCGCTGTTAGCCACAGCTCACTTTGGGCCAGGGCACCGGAATCACACCCGCGCTCTGCCCTGAACGCCGCAGTGCTCTCCGCCCGTGGCATGCAGCTCATCAAGCTGCGAGGAATAACCACGGGGATCCCGCGCAGAGCACCAGCCGCCGAGCAGGGCAGTGCCAGCACAGCTCAGCCTGCCTCCACACCTCACTTTACTGCAAAACCCGTGGGCGCTGCCTCTCCGCAGCGGCAAACAGCACTCCAGCACGCACGCAGCTGCTTCTGCACACGCGAACGCCTCTTCTCAGTGCAGCCGTGGGGCTTTCCCTACACGCAGCCAGCTGGGAGCCCTGCATGCCAGAGGCAAACCCTGAGTCTAGCATAGGATCATCTCAACACACATCTCCACTGTGCTGGTGCTTCCAGCCCAACAGCTGGAAACCAAATCCATAACAGTCCTTATGCTCCGTTTTGTTCAAATTGTTGCTTTTCCCCTATCTTGTTTATCTGCTTCTGACCCGGTTATTTCAAAAAATGTGATGGATGCAGCAGCAGTTACTCATTTCTCAGGCAGCCAAACTGAGGGAGACTTATGAAATTAAAGGCCAGCGATGCCTACGACGATCTGTGCGAGTCAGCAGGCTCTGGCAGTTGCCTGGTAACTCACCGAGCAGGGAGGCTCGATCAGGAGCCTGAGACCTGGGTAACAAAAGGCTAATGCATCCCTTAATTAGCTGTTCAATGGATGGCTACTCCTGCCTTATTCCTCCTGTCCAGCTACAACTCCTAACTCATTATAACCACGAGGGATGCTCACGGGTCAGTCATAAAAGTCCCTTTCAAAGGAGTGCGAGTTTTGGCTGAGCACCTGTTTATCCCCAGAGGACTCTATCAATCGGGGAGGGAGCAGCCCACCAAAGGGTTTAAGGCAAGTGAAAGAGAGATGTTCATGCCAATATCAGCTTCAAAGAAGTCATTCTGATGTCAGAAATTAATTATCACTGGGAATATTTTCTTTCTCAGCTGTCGAGATAAAAGAAAACTAATTGGCCAACAAAGTGAAGCTAGACTGAGCAGGAACAGAGACAGAAATCAAACAAACAGGCACTGGATTCATGCACTCATTTTCTGCTCTCATCGTTTCACCTATGTCAGAGCCAGAGGCTGAGCCCACAGAAAACATCAGTAAAACTCTGCACTGCCTTCAGCAGGGGTAAAATATGGCTAAAGCAGCACAGTCCAGCTCAGCAGTTACCAGCAGAGCTTGGGTCATCCTTTCTGCTCACCAAAGGCTGTTGAGTCACAGGTGTTTGTGAGAGCAGTCTGCAGAAATAAAAAAAAAACCTGCTAGTCCAAAGGTGGCTCTGCGTGGGCTTTTGGATGTCTCATCTATTGTCAATCACTCTTTCGAATGCAAAAAGAGGAGCAAGAACTTTCCCTCTTCTACTCAGCCTCCAGAGAGGAGACACAGCTCAGAGACCACTTAAAGGAGAAAGGCAGTGAAGTCACCCCAAAGCTGACACCAAAGCTGGTGTCCTTCGGCTCAGGCCCTCTTCGGAGTCTCCACTGACAGGGGGAACGGACCATCCCTCTCATGTCCAGGGCGGGAACTGAACAGAGATCCCTCAGCTCACTTTCTCTGTGCTACCGAGCAGCTGGCAGATGGCGATGGGCTTTCAGACCACTTGCAAACCTACAGTCTCCTTCCATATCAGCTGTAAAACTGTGAGCAAAAAGTTGGCTTGCTCCTCTTTTCCATTGCTCTCCCTTTCCTCCACTCCTTTCCTCTTAAAAAAAAAAAACAAACAGAAAACATGGCAGCTGTTACTTAGAGCAAGAAAAAATAAAATACACCCCAAACCTACATTTTGCTCATTTTCAGTCGCTATAGCAACAGAACACAGTTGGCCAAAGCAATTATCCTGCCTCTGGCTGCTGAGCTGTTTAAAGGCTGTTACAAAAACGAGGAGTTGTGGGAATACAGTGAGTGCGATCGCAGTAACATTTGCATTTAATTGCTGAGAGACACTTTGACTTCACTTCCAAATGAATGCCATTAACTGCACAAATGCAGGATCGCTGAAAAGGGCTGATGGAGAAAGAGAAGAGCAGCTCCAGCTCCTCATCCACTGACTGCATTTGTCTTACTGTGGACTCTGAACCAGTCCCATCCAGTTACAGCCTCTGTGGTCTCTGGTCATTAGTTCTGGTTCTTTACGGTCTAGCAATACAATACGCATCCTCAGGCAACATATCGTGTCTCCCACCCACCACACCAACTTCTCCATCTTCTTGTCACAGATCACCCTTTCGGAGGTGTTCTGTCATTTTATTTTAAACCTGGATCTTACATCTGAACTTTTACACCCCACAACCCCCCCCGAGTCCATTCACTGCTAACAAAAAGACACCAACAAGCATCCGGAGGTAGAGGATTCCTTAATTCAGCTTCACCAGCAGAGAAAACATGTCCTGTAGCTAAACACTCACTCTAACTGGTGTGGCAAGAGAGCTGACGAAGTCTTCTCAAGCCAGAAGACGCTGCCAAAGCCTATTTTGAGGGCCGCACCCCCCAGACAATGAGACAGCCTCAACTTCTGGCCCGTTTGGCTGTCACAGCTGAGCTGACTCACTCAGCCTGCGGTGCCCAAAAAACCATGATCCTAGGGACATTGTCTGGGTGCTCCCAAACAAATTCAGTAGGTGTTGGGAAAAAAAAAACAAACAAAAAACCAAACAACAAACAAACAAACAACCACCTGTCTTACCTGGTTTACCTTATTTTCATTGGGATCCGTTACACGGTCTAATCCGTACTCTAGGACATCCACCATGCCGGGCTGTTATGAACAAGAAACATGAATAGTTTCATAACTCATGTTTGAAAGTTTGTGGTTCATACAAATGCATGAGGAGACACCCGAGCCACAGAGGGCTTCAGTGGCAGCAGCTCCCAGCCGGCAGTGCCCTGGGGGAGCTCTGCACCCGGAATGTGAGAATGGTCCCCTCCCAGCACGGGTGCTACAGCTGGACCTCCCTCCCTTGCACCTTTGAGAGTAACCAAGGAGAAAGGTGTAGATTCAGAGCAGGCCTGGGCTGACCCCTTCCCTGAGGAGAAGCAACAGGGTGGACAGCCCAGAGGCCATGCCCCCGGCCGTGCCCTCAGCGCGCAGGAGTTTGTCCCAGGTGGCTGCAGGGAGGGCACCACCGAGGCACTAAAGCCACGCGCCGACATCCTCTACTTACAGGAGTTCGGTTCACAAGCCAGTAGGCTCTCTCCTGGCAGTCCAGAGCGTACCTGTCCGCCTTCTTCCGCTCCTTCCCCGCCCTGCAAAGCCAAGAACAAGATTTAACTCTACCAGGGGAATTAATGAATTTTGCTCTCCTAAAAGCAGTGGGATGAGAAAGGGAGCACACCTCCAGTCTCCCCTGCGCGGGGGTCCCAGCCTGACAGCGCGATGCTCTGATGCAGCCTCCTGACCACATCTTACCCCGGCTAATTCTGGACTGCAGATCACACAGTTCACATGGCCACACATGACCGTAGCTTTTGAGAAATCGCTGTCTTCCTGAGCTCAGCTGGGAGCAGACACATCCTCTTTTGATTAGACAGACAGCCCTTTGGTGGAGTTTTACGCTAACAACCCACTACTTGCGGTCAGTCCTGCTGCCTCATGTTTATCTGTCTCCGATGGCCCTGGGCAGTATCTGAGAACTGCCATGCAGGAATACATCCTGGACACGTCTCATCCCCATCTTGTACTAAAGGGGCGCATTTCTCACAGAAATTATTTGGAAATAGGGCCCAGCAGTGTTCCCAGGCACTAAAACCCAAATCACCTCTACTATTAAATAGAAGAAGCACCAGCATGGTTTGGGCTTGGACCAACTAATTTTTTTCCCAGACAAGTCCTGGGCACAATTTGGGACTTAGCATGGGCAAGGGAGCATTCCCAAAAGGCTGTTTGCATGTGGCCACCCTGCTGTGGTTAACAGGGTGATGCGAGCTGTTCTGCACCAGTCTGCCCCAGCACCATCATCAAACAGCCTCAGACGTGTTTAATCTACCAGTTCAGACACAGGCTCGGTATCTAAACTTTAAAACTGCATTTGGCATCACTTAGCCCAAGTCTGACCTCAATTTACAAGAACAACAGTCTCATGTTTAATGAGACAGTTATCTGATGAGCTGTATTCTGACGACTTGGCTACCACCCCAGGGAAGGCAGAAACGCTGCTGAACAGCAGAGGCAGTGCCTGCCGTGCTGGGAGGAAAAAAGGTAAAAGGAATCCACAGAAGTAGGAAAGATCCTTTCTCCAAAGGAGTAATCCCATCTCAGGTACACTAACTTTCCTGGGAATTTGAAGGACTCAGCTCCTAAAATCAAGTCATTTTGGCTGGCTGCCTAAGTATGCGCTTCAGAGTTTTCTCCAGAAGCCCCTGCTGGGAACGTTCGCTGCTCGATTCGGGCCATTCAGTTCAGACATATGCAAGCAATAACTGAACTAGACCAATAACAGGTCCTAAGTCCAGCGGCCTGATCCACAAACGCTCACGGACAACCCTGACCTAAAAGAAGCTGTCTCCAATGCGGACTTGCACGCTGCAGCATCACACTCCGGCTTCTTCAGGGAGTCACATCAGGCGCAAAATCTAAACCTCCCCTTCTAAACCTCCCCTTGCACACTTACGCACGTGCAAAAACCGCTTGCAAAGAGGCGCGCGCGTGTGTCGGCAGGAAAGGCACCCAGCCCCGTGTGTGCTCTCGCTCTCACAAACCGCACTGACCCCGTGTCATTGGTGGGGAGAGAAACGCAGCTGCAGCGGGCGAGGGTGAGGCTTTGCAAGCGGGCGCCCAGTTACTCGAAAACGGCTGAAATCCTGCACTCACAAGGTGGGAAGTGAACAAAGCTTCCTTGCTGAAGGGAGAAAACCCCAGCTGATGGGAAAGGCAGGTTTGTTTCACAATCTTGAGGAGCACTTGCAAGTCATTTCAAAGCTGCAGTTCATGTTTTTGAACCGTAATTTAACTGTGCATCAAGTCAGCAAAGCTCTGCCCCCTCCTACCCTCCCCAATGATGCAAACAACAGAGCACGAGTCAACTCACTTATACTGCTCCTTGGCCTGCATAATAACAAAATCCCACTTGTAGTTTATCTTCTGATTGAGCATGTTGTAATGTTCCTGGAATAAAAATAAAAAGGCAGTTAGTGTGAAAATTCTGGACAAGACGCTCCCATGCTAGGATTTTCTTGACTCTCCATAGCTCAGCTAGGGCAGGCTGGCAACCAAGCCAAGAAATCTGGATTGTTCTGAACGTAATTATGTGAATTGCATCAGTTCAAAAATACCACTGCAAGGAGAGCAATTACTCCCGCTAAAATTATTATTGACTTCAGAGTATTTTCCTGTACTGGCCACTTTTCCACTTCCAAAATGTTGGCTTTTGACACCGCTGGAATAACACCTCCTGCAACCGAGGAGGTGATTTTTTACCACGCTCTGAGGTGGTGATTTTTTACCACCCTCTATTCACTAGCAACAGAGGGCCAAAGCTACAGCAAATGAGGAGCTCGCACTGGAACAAGTACAACATCTCCTCACCTTTTCATATTCTTCTAAAATCCCTTTCCTCTTAATGTTCTTCTTTGCTAGGTAAATTGCTGTGGAGGGAGAAGCAAATAAGCAGTCAGTTATACTCAGAACAACAAATCCAAGAATAATTAAAAAATACCGCATGACAAACACAGGACTCTGTTACAATGTCTTCCTAGGCATGAGCTCCCAGCTCAAGGAAGAAAAATGGACTCGGTGCTTTCACTTTGTCGCTGATGCTTCACGAGCCAGTGCCCAGCTTGGGAGCAGCCGTGCAGAATGGGTGGTGTGAGCCTTCTGCCAGCAGTCACTGCCCCTTGGGACCTCAGCCAGGGTCTCACAGGGCAAAGGACACTGGACCAAACCTTTAAGACGTTGAGGTTCTTCAGAGTTTGACCTCCAAGTTTTCCAAATACAGGCCAATCTTTTCCTCCAAGTTCTATTAAAAACATTTCTATCTAAAATGGGCTTTTTAATTTCCCCAGAAGATCTACAACATAATGTAGACAAAAGTCACAGGGGACAATTTTGGTGTAAACAGATCACACTGTGAACTGCACAGCCCGCAGGAGCAAACCAAGCTGATCAGCCCAAGTTTCATGACAGTCCTGTAATAAAAAGCATTACAAAGGCAACAAAAAAATTTATATGGGAAGAGTCATCAAGAGATATCGGGAGCCACTGTGCATTCTATAAAGAAAGAACTACTTCTGAATGCAGGGCTTGATCCAAATCTACAGGAGGACAGTCTTGGGCTCAGATCCAGAAATACACTTAACTACTCAGGGAAATCTAAACTGGTGTTCAATGTCTTCCCTATCCAGTAGAGTATTTCAGATGTGTTCCAGCCTGATGATTCTTAGTGGAACGTAAGAGAAGCTTAAGCACTTCCTCTCATCAAGGCCACCACAAGGCAGTCAAGTCCAAAGTGTTCCCTCAACTCAGTACCACTGAGAATTATTCACAAAATAGTATGAAAGAAAATGTGAGGGCTGTTCTTTGCATGTGGACACACAGCACAAAAATTTGAACAGCAAAGATGGTGCAGGACTGCGTGCACAAACACATGTGCTTGCACTCCACCTCCTAAACAGGTACACTTCTGCCACTTACCATAGTCTGTGTCATCAGCAGGCCAGCTCTGCGCGGGCCAGAAATAGGGTGTCTGCAGGAAAACGAGCCTTTCGTTAGCGCACAGTAGCCTTGAACTTGTGCCAAGACGCACACACACCACCCACACTGGAGGGAGAGGAAACCTCTCCTCTGCCACACTCAGAGCCTCAGCTCCTGGGCTTCATGTCAGCCCGCAGAAGAATCCAGGTCAGCAGACTGCCAACGTCAGATCCACTCCTGCTCTGCAATGGGTTCACACGGCCGACCTCTCACTGCTGCCTGAGCATTCAGATGGAGATGCTGGAACCTGATTTGGCACCATGGGGGAACCAGACTCCTCATTCAAAGTACCAGGGTACCCTAATTTCCTGTCATAGTGGAAACAGTTCAACCATGAACCTTGATAACATCCCATTACTACTGAGCTTTACTATATTCATTATTCAGCCTCCCCAGACCAATCCATTTTGAACCACGGTCTCTATTTGCTACTTTAAGACCTGGAAGGGAACACACATTTGGAAGAAAGCACAGCTATTTTGAAGTTGAGCAAGTACGCTAATTTAGATGAAGGAAGTATCGGAGTTTCCCCGTAAACCGTACTCTGAGACAGAGAACTGGGGGAACTGGCCTGCGGCTTCTCTGTGGATGCCTCCCTCCTGCACACTGAACGACTAGCACGGCTCCACAGCACGGCCTCACGGCTCCAGCTCCTGGGGAACTGCCCCAGCTGCCTGCTTTTAAAACTGGTGCTGAACCGCCTCTCAATGGCTTTAGAGAACACGCAACTCACTTGAAACCTGTACAGGCTGCCGTCTGTCTTAAGGGTGAGATTCTTTGGCTCCTGAAGAGGGTAGATATATCCATATTTGACAAACAGGTCCCCCAGGTGGAATGCCTCTGAAAATGGAGAAGGCAGATGTTTTGACTGCACAGAAACACTGCACTGGAATTTAGAAGTGAGCTACTATTCAGGAGAAAAGAATTCATCTAAGAGGTTTTGTCTACAGAGACCTTAAAGTTTTACAACTCAAAGCTGAAAAAGCCTCAGTTTTTACATTTCTACCCACCTTCCTCAGTGATCTGCAAGCGCTGGAGAATCCACTGCAATATATCATTACCTGTAAAACCAAGAAAACGTTAGCTGCTGGAAATTCAGAGTGTGCCAAAATCCATTGGCCAAAATAAGACCTCACTGTCCTCTGGATCCCACTGACCGCACTGGCCCCTTCTTGCAAACACGCTTTCAACCACGCCACGCAAGAGAAGCGGAGATAAAAGGCACTGCTGGGCTCTCTCTGGCCATGCTGTCGTCCAGGCTCTCTTCTGAGGAAGCCCGAGGCGGGCAGTGACCTCGGGACGGCACAGCGCGAGTGTGCAGAAGCACACGTGGCCCAAGCAACACTTAAACCCTCATCACCGGCTTAGAAAGGACTTAAGCAACACAACAGCTTCCACATCAGGGAAGGTGAAGTGCCCCTTGTTTTGCAACATCTTGTACTCAAAAATTCACTGCAAATTATCTCCAGATGCACAGAGCACGGTCCTGTCTCAGTTTTAGTAAGAGACCTGGTCCTCACGAGTCCCCCAAGAGACAGGACTTTCAGCGCAGAGGCGATGTCCGAGTCTCAGATCCAAGCTGTAGCGGTAACAGGACATAGCAAAGGGAAGCAAGATTTCTGAATTCACAAACACTTCATCTCTCCCAGTTCTTTTGTTGGAGTGTGACCAGTCACACCCACAGTCAGCATAAATCTCCAGTAGTTTTAGTCACATGTTCTGGGGGGCAAATTTCATCAACCTCCTTCCATTTTACACAGGGCAAAAATACCCTCGTTCCTGGATCAATTATTAGTCTTTTCCTCGGAGCGTCCCCTAGGATTGCAGACTGAGGTGTTGACCTTTCTTGACATTGCAGTGATGACTTAACTTTCTAATACAGGCTCAGAGCTCTTATCCTACCGCCTGCTTCCTAAAATAGATGAAATTAAAGGATTATCTCATCACTCATTTCTAGACAGCTCTCTGTAAGTGTTTTCCCCCAAAGGTGTGCATTAACATGGAAGTTTATTTGCCTTTTCTGTCGTGAGCCATTTTACCGACACTGAATTTAACTAGTTAGCTTCCTGCATGTGAAGAGCCAAGCTCTCTTCAGTGGATCTGTGTCCACTGCTCTGATGTCTTCACCACTCCCTCACCAAACATGAGTTTTGCAACACCCAGAAGCCAACGGGTATATACGCAACCTGCGCAGCATGGAAAATACCATTGTTTAGAGAGTGATGAACACCACACAAGGAGACTGGAACTCACTTGCCCATCAGAAGTGGACTAGAATTTATGGTATGCCTGAGGGAACTTGTAGCAATTCTGGTTAAGGAACCAGAATAAAGCAGACAGCACGCAAAGAGGATGAGCGTCAACGGGCATCTTCCCTCCACATCATCTAGCCGTGGGCTTTTAGGAAGTGGTATTCCACATTGGTCAGGCACCAAGAGAAGTACTTGTTCCCTCTTCACTGAATCTGGGTGGCACGTCTTCTTGCATACAGGGGAATCTTTTCTGCAGCGCTGCCTTAAATACTCACTAACAGCAAGGGGACGCGAGGCCAGCTCCTTTGCAGATGCAAAGCACTCCACCAGATTCAGCTGTCTGGGAGCTGTGTAAGCCAGGATACGG
This sequence comes from Chlamydotis macqueenii, assembly GCF_036417535.1. Taxonomy (NCBI): domain Eukaryota; kingdom Metazoa; phylum Chordata; class Aves; order Otidiformes; family Otididae; genus Chlamydotis; species Chlamydotis macqueenii. The sequence goes on along the minus strand of NC_141573.1, from coordinate 3,109,120 downwards.
TTTGCATGGTAATGCACGGAGGGTGCTGCTGGGAACAAGCTTCGGATGTTGTGCAAGTTCTCCTTACCCTTTCAGCGACTGACTGTACCCATGGGCAAGCGACTTCATCTCAGTGCCTCTGCTTCCTCATTAAAAAAAAAAAAATTGGGGCAAACAACATACAGGACCTACCAGGCTGTGCAAATACAATGGGAATAAAAATTATCTATTTTCCTAAGTTGCCTCCTGAGTTGCCTGGAGCAAGCTCATTGGTTTCAGTGGGAGTTTTTGTTCTGAATTTCAAAGTGCTGCAGAAAGACCAAAGAAGGAGGAGGAAACTTTGGTACAGTATGAGCGAATATTTCTAGTGGAGGATCCTTCACGAGAGCTTTGGGGGAGGCTTGGAGAGCAGGGAAGCAGAGGCAGTGCTAGCGCCCTGTGAAAGGAGCTCGCAGGCACAAAGGAGACTCTGACAAGAGCTGCCTGGAACGCCAGAGGTGACACAGCACAGCTCCTCGCCCGTTTCTTCTTCAGCCCGCTTGAAGCAGGAAAAGCTGTCATTTACAGGCAGAGAAGTGGGCTGAATATTTTGTTCTTTTCCTGCACATTGAGGAAAAATGATTATTAGCAGGAAATGTTAAAAGGGAGACTGTTTGTTTGTTGTTCATTTCTGAAGCTGCATCTTTCAGTCTGACACCAGTCTGCTGCTTTTAATTGGATTTTAATGTGTATCCTTATTTGCGATTCAGCCCCACCAAGGATACACCAACTCTAGAGGCTGAAGCACCTATTCACCTCGATATTAAGTGTAAGCAAGATCACTTGAGTTAAACCCACGCGAGACACCTAGGAGTGAGCGGCTGGTAATCTTTGTGTTTGATTCAAAGAGCTAGGAGTGAAATAAGACACAAGTGAGAGTGAAATAAAGGGAGCTGGTATGTCTCAAGGGATGCACGGCAAATATATTGGGAACACAGGCTCCAGGACGTACGCAGGCAGCAGTAACCCTGAGGTGGCCACGGGATCCACACACAGCTTTTCTTTGATTAACCCCCTTGGCCCGGTCCCTTCCCCCAGCGAAGCTTTTACCTGTCACAGCGTGTGGGATGTTCGTGATCATCACCCTTTGCGTCTGCGTCTTGATGCCTGTGTCTGGATTCTGCATCTCCATCATAAGCGCTTCGATCTGCAAAGCATGGCAGGGATGGGATGTGTTACAGGGGAGCAGACAGGAAGGAGCCCCAGGACCATCGCAGCTCTGGGAGCATCCCCGGTGGAGTGCCACCGGAACGGATGCGACAGCCACAGTCCCCTCCGAACCTCCCCTTGCCATAAGAAATGCCACCTCCAAACCACGTCAGCTCTCACACTGACTCACAGCGTCACTCCCACCTACAGAAAACACACACACGGCCGGGGTTAGCAGGCAAGGGACAGGATGTAACCACTCCAAGAGAGCTGAGCTGAAAGAAAAAAAAAAAAAAAAAAAAAAGAACAGAAAATAAAATCTCTGCCACCCATAAATGTTTTTCTCTCCCTCAGTGGGCTATTCACTGGGGCAATAAGAAAGAAAAAGGGAAGAGGAAATAAAATCTGTGTTTCTACTGCACAAATACCCCAGCCGTGCACAGGCTTGTAAATATTGTACCACGCACCAAGAAAATAAGCAACATATTGGCTGGAGACCAAACAGCAAAGATTCTGTTTCTGGTCTGCAGATAATAACCAGACAGGGCTTTAGAAGGGCAACAGGAAAAGCACACCGCTTCGCTCCGGGGCTGAGCAAGAGGCTCAGACTCGGGGGAGATGAGAGCGGCCCGTCCTCTGAGAAAGCACAGCCACTACCCGAGTCAAGGCTTTGAAAAGCTGGCCAAGGACCGATGACAGCGGGCACCAGTGGGAGAGCAGACTGCAAACACAGAAACAGAGCCCAGCTCGTCGGGAGGAGGTGTACAAAGGACTCTCCCACCGTTCCTGTGGACGGTCTTAGCCCCGTCTGTAGGCAGCAAAGCTCCCTCCGGGGACCGGGTAGAGACATCATCCCGAGGAACTCACCCTCCTCTCTGGCAGCACCTCCTGCCTCTGATTCCCGAGGGATGCTGATGACTCGTTTTTAACAGATCATGGTACAAAGGATGAGTCTCACCCTCAGGGCCAATCTTCGTTTATTTCTGGTTCCCAATTATCTTCTTCTTTTTTTTTTTTACGATGAGGATTTTCAAAGGTATTTTCCTCTTCTTATATTTGACTCCCTACTAGCATCATCCTAAAAGCACAAGAGCCTCCTGCTTGCACTTGGGATTCTCCACGTGGATGGGTGGAGTTGGGGCACGTTGCTCATCCCCTTGTTTTAGATTATCTGAGTGCTGCGAGAGAACTGGCTCTGTGGAAGATGCTCTTCTTTTTGTCTTCTGCTTCCAGAGACATTAAATCAAAACTGGTCCAACAGGACCAATTTGGTCTCTCCGCACATTCATTTTGGACGAGGCTGTAGCTTTTCAACTAGGATTAGAGGATTTAAGGAGTGTGACTTGACGACACTCACGCATAATGAAGGGTATTGTCTTCACAGGCACCACAGTGACTCTGGTGCTGTCTTGCCAAGTTCAGTGAGGATTTAAGCCTGTAGTGACAGGACGCACTCTGGGCTTGACAGTAAAAACGGATCTTCAACTGTTTGTAAAGCCAGCGTCAAATTAATACTGGAACGGAGAAGCCTGGTAAAATTCTACACAAATATTTGTATAAATACTTACAAAAAATATTTTTAAAATAGTAAAACCAGACCCAAAGTGATGCAATATGAAGACTTTTTTAGACCTTTTAACTGAACTGCCAGTTCTGGCCTCGGCAAGTCCCAGGTTGGGCGTGGAGAGATGCTCGTGTACCTGCATGAGATGAGGCAAGGCAGGAGGGTCCAGCAGGCAGGGCGCTAATTTAGGAAACTCAGATTCGGTTTGCTCTAAGCAAACACGGGTGTCCCGGGGAAGCCGCTTACTCTCTCCGTAACTGCACGTCCGCTCCGCAGACAGCGCTCCTTCAGCACGCAGGGATACTGGGGGAAAACACAGCCCTGCTCATCGCCACCGCACCGCAGTGCCGTGACCACCCGGCAGGTCCCACCAGGCCGAAGCAGGACTTGTTCCCTGGAAGCGGAAGAGCACACCCTGCCCCAGCAGCCGTTCGCTCCCCGGCAGGCTGGAGAGACGGGTCTTTACCAGCCGAGAGCGAGGAATTAGCTCAGAAAGCCACACAGCCTCCCAGCACAGCATGTTCCCTTTCTTCAACCAGCAAAGAGCTCCAGACTCTTGTCGCATTCATAGCCTGCCGGGCTCCCTCTCCTCATCGGAGAAATAATATATACGAAAAAGAAACAAGCGAGACGAGCCAGGGAGCTGCTGTTGGCGGGTGCCTGCTGCGCTGGCTGCAAATCATGCGCTTTGCTGATCAAAACTCAGCCTGTCTCTTCCTCTTCTCCGAAGGGAACGTTGCTGATTACGAGTTGCTGGTATTAGGAGGTGCTACCAGCACCAGCCTGCTGGCAGGAGGCCAGGAGGGACGGTTAAAATACAGTGGAAACGTTTGCTTGCTTTGCTAAGGGCTCTAGCACAGTTTGTCACGCTTTCGGCCAGGGAAGCGTTGTCTGGTTTGAATTTCGTAGAGCCAGAAGCCACTTCCTGATGCTGGTTGATGGGTGGAGACGCACACAGAGGTACATAACGGCAGGAGGACCGCTAAAAGAGCCAGACTCTGGGGTGAGCTCACCTCAAGCGCAGAGCCACCACGAGACACGAGCCCCACCGAGGTCCCCCTTCAGCTCAACCGGAATCTCTGCACGGAGGTGACCTCACTTCGAAAGCCACGGAGAAGACAACAGGAAAACTGTCTGTGCCGCAGCTGATGGCAAGGAGTCACTGGGTTCACTGAGCACAAAGCAAAACTTGAATTCGTAAACAATAAGAAAAAAACACCACTGCATTTCAGGAGCATGTGGGAAGCCCCAGGGAAGGCGAGGGTCCTCTCTGCAAACGGTCAGTGATTGACGGGGTGTCCCTGGTTCTGGAGGAGGATGGATCCAGCACGGATGCCCTCCCACGGCAGGGAGCAGCGGGGGCAGATGACTGCTGATGGATTGCTTGGGTGAGTTACCCTGGATGCGTTTCTCATCTTTGTTTCTCTAAGCTTTATCCTTCAGGCACCCACCAGCTCCCCAGGATCAAGGCATCTGCACCGCAGAAGCATCACGCTCCCGGTGCTGAAACTCTGACATGCAACAGCAAAACACTTTCGAGGTGAGGAGCTGGGTCCCCTTCAGTGTCAGCCCAGACACGGGCACCTTTGCTTCAGATGTAAGAAAGCCAAGTTTTCCCAGCAGGCTCCAGCTCACAGCCGAGTGCTCGCTCCTGGTGCTATAATCAAACATCTGCTGCTTTCTCCATCGCGTACTTGCCCAGTTCTACCCCCCAACACTGCCCGGTACTGTTTGCAAAGATCATTCCTCCCTGCTCTGACTTCCGAGGTAGCAATACAGTCCTTCCTCACACCTCTGGCCTCAGAAGGCTTGTTCAATTGTTTTCTGGGTCTACAACCAACAACCCTGTTTTGCACATTCGTGGATGACTTGGAAAAAAAAAGAAATAAAAAAAAATTGTTAACCACCTAAAACTTCCTGCTTTTTCTTAATTAAAACACAGAGGAGAAGGCCTATTCCTACTCAGTGCACAATCCCACACCCAGAGGAAGTAAATCTGTGAGTAGGGAGGGCAGGGCTGTAGCTGCTCTTTCCGTGTGCTCCCTCTTCCCTCACTGTGCTGCTGTCACCCCTCCAGCCAAGCCTCCGACTTAAACCCACGCAGCACCAAAACCAAACCAAAGCACAGTCCCGCCTGGCCCAGCACACCGCTGCTCACCGGGGTTGCTCAGAGCGCATCACTCTGTGCGATGCTCCGCAGAAACAGCGCCAGCATCTCCCTATCTGGAACAGGGAAAGGGAGGACGGGACGAAGCTGAGCTCGTCCAGTAAAATCCAGGGCCTCACTTAAACAGAGCAGGAGTCCAATAGATAGCTCTCTCCAGCAAAAACACGATTCAGCGGCTCACACACCTCAAGAGCGTCCAGGCAGATGAGGGCCAGCAGCTGCCGGAGAGTCTAAGCCCAGAGAATGGAAGCCAGGCTGGAAGAAGCCCCCAGCCACAGTGGATCCCAGGCTGGTCCCTCCCCAGTTGCAGCGCTGCCTTGGGAGGAGCCATCAGGGACCAGAGTGAGGAGGAGGCAGAGGAAGAAGGCGAGCGGCATCCATCAGCCCTACCCACGAGGTATGAGTCACGATGCAGCTCATGTAGCACAGCAAGGAAAAATACACAGCCCAGCAGTCACTGGAGAGCCCAGCCCTGCCCGGTGCTGCCTGCTGCTCTGCCAGCTGATGCCCAACGGAGGCCAGATCCCGGCTGTGGGGCAGGCATGGGCACCAAGGGCGTGGGGTGATTCAAACTCTCCCAACATCTGGCTAAGCGCATGCAGCCAAAATACATTTCAGAGGCTTCCTCCCTGTCCCAACAGACTTTTGTGCCAATCCTCTGCCTACCAAGACAGTTTAGGAGGGGAAAAAAATAGAATAAAACGACCTAAGCATTAGTCACGGGTACTTATGGAATAACAGGGCCTTGGAGGGTCCTCTGTAATTCCCTCACAGTTCAGCCATGAAGACCAAGCTCTACACCCAGCCCAAATTGTGCAGAGCAACCTCACAGTAAGTGCGCAGCACTGCTCACCGCCCCCAAAGCAAAGCCCTTTCCTCTCCCTGTCCGAGGGCAGGATTGCTGCGGTCACAGGCTGCCTGCGGGAAAACCAGCACACAGTGACAATGTCCCAGCTGCAAAGGTGCAACAGGACCAGCAGCCCGACGGTACGGCAGGAATCTCCCCGTGCAGCTGGACCAAGCCCACGGTTACAGTGTGTGCAACTGCCAGCTGGTGGCAAAGCTCAAGCACAGACTTAAGCATTTAAGGAAGCTTCTCTCTAGGATTTTAGCTCCTCGCAGATCTAAGTCCACAAGGTGCTCGCTGGATGGGTGCCCAGTACTCTCAGCTCCCACCACAGGCAACCAGTAAAGGTGCTCAGTATTTCAGGGGAGCTCTGAGAACATAGCCGTCTGCCATGTAACAGCCAAGGCTCCGTCCACGGCTTCCCCGAGGTCTGAAAAAAAAAGGAGGAGGAAGGAAAGCAGAGGTGAGAGCCAAAGCCTTTATCTAGGAGCTTCCTTTCCTGGTGCTAACAGGTCTCAGACTTGCAAAGCACTGCAACTGCTCAAACCCTCTCGCTGCTCACAGCGTGTGCGGCACACGCTCTGCAGAGGCGGCTCGCTGTATCTTAACAGATCTTCCCACCTGAGGAACTGGGGGCACTTTGCAAACACTGCTGTGCTCCTAACGAGCGGCTGAAGCAGAGCTGCTGGAGGTTGTTTTCTCAAAGCACACAGCTTCTCCTCTGCACCCCCGCATGCAACTCCACATAGTATTACTCAGTGCAGAATTTGGCCCAGAGTATTTCCTTTGGCAGAGCTCCCCAGCCAAATTTACCTTGAAAGACACAGCACCAAAGAAAACACCTGCTTTGCTTCCTCTAGAATAAAAAGTACATGTTTGTATTGCCAAGTTCATATCACAGCACTGAACAGCCCCAAATTTCTCCCCTTCTCCCCCTGGAATCCTCAGGTTGTAGGCGTTGCAGGAGAGCTAACTATGACTCCAACAGCAACTGGCTGGCTGTACTTGTCACTGGAAATTCAGCTAATTCCACTCAACAGGATAAGCCACAGGCAGGAGAGGTGGGTGGGAGAAAAGCTAGCTTAACACTCTGCTGTTTAAAATCTGCAGATACCAGTTGTACCAAAACTGGCTACACTTTTGAATGAATGCTACAGAAAAAAAAACACCGAATGCTTTACAAAATTACACATCACATTCAAAAGCGTAGGCATGCATCTTCCCACTCTTTCAAGCATTTCTGGTCACAAATACGATTGTTTCTGAAAAAACAGAAAGGAAAGAGGCAGCGAGCAGACAGTTGGCCACGATACATCCGTTGAAAGTGGACACCAGCTGGAAGCACTGGGAACACACACACTGGCCCCACCCTGGCCCAGAGCTGAACTGGGTGGCCTAGTGCCACATATGATGTTTTTCTTCCCCCTAAGAAATGACATCGTTTTGAGGGTCTTTGAGGAAAAAGACGGGAGAGGGGGAGAATGTGCCAGGAGAATAATTCAGCTGAGGCTGAGCTACAACAATAACCACGACACAGTTTTATTTCCTCCATGACTTCAGCACACGTTGCCCCCGAGCCAGCGGAGATCCACAGGCACCGCAACAGGTCAGGGCCCCCAAACCCCCGGGGATGGGGCTGTCACCCCCTGGACTCCGCTCACCCAGAGGGACCCCGGAGAGTCGCGGCCGGGCAGGATGCTATGAACACGGGTCCCCCCGCCCGGAGCAGAGGTCAGCGCTGCCCGGCGCAGCCCCGCCCGGTCGCGCCCGCCGGTGCTGATGCCCGGAGCGGAGCGGCTGGCCCCCAGCCCCTCACCTTTTTCAGGAAGGCCATCCGCGGCCGGTGGCGCTGCCCCTGATCGAGCCGTGTGACAGTCATGGTGCCGGGCCGGGCGGTGCGGGCTGGCGGAGCGGCGGCCCCGATCGAACGCACCTGGCTGCGGCCACCCGCCACCAGCCTCCTCTCCCCGCCGGGGGCGGCGCCACAGCTGCGCGCCGCAGCCAATCAGCACCCGCCACCCGACGCTTATTTACATGAAGGCGCGGGGCAGCGCGGCAGCAGCCTCGGGGCGCTGGTGGGAGCCCGTTCGCTCCGTGGCGGGGGCGGAAGGAGGGGGCTGGGAGCAGGGGAGGGGGCAAATGGCGGTGTAGCCTGGTTCTGGAAGGTGCTGGGTGCTTGCAGCTGCAGCGTGAGCCGAGCTTGGTAGCCACACTGCAAGCGGTCCTTACAAAACAGAGGGTGTTTGCCCAGTGGTGTTAGGGTGGGGGATGCTTAAGCAAAGCCCCCCTCTGCTCGTCTCTCTTTTGGGGAGAATCCCTCCCCAAAACACTCCTAGTCTGGAGCCAGGGTAAAACAAGGGCATCTGAGACCAAGGCGTTGTGGCTGAGCATTGTGTGTGCACAAGAGGTGAGCAGTGCTTCAGGCATCTGCTCTGTGAACGCCGCCAGCCTTGGGCAGCTCAGCTCAGCCGCGGATGCAGGAGGCAGCCAGATGGCTTTTTGGGGAGTCAGTGGCTTTGCCAGATGGGGAAACTGTGACTAACGGTGAGCAGAGGAAGACCACCGGGTTACAGAGTGCTTCCTCACGATGGAGCTTTCTCATGCCAGTGGGTGGGGGAACAGTACCCCACTGGCAGCGCTGGAAACCAAGAGTTTAATTTCTCTGGTTTCTTCAGAAAACGGTGGAATTTCCTCCTGCTGCCCAGGGCTCGGCCTGCCAGCACAGCCGGGCAGGAGCGGGCTGCATCCTCGCTCACGCAGAATCCAATTGTGCCAAGGCTCATATGAGGCATTCCCAGGAATTCCTGCCAGCCACACGGGCGCGTTGCCTTTTGCACGTCACGCACCTACACGTGCTGTGTGCCTACCACACAGAGAACGTGCGCCCACGGAGCGTGCGCTCACACCTCGGTGTGCGGAGTGCCACGTGTACACGTACCGAGCTTGCACTCACACCACGCTCTCCACGAGCAGCACAGCCCACCCAATGCTGCCGAGCGTCCCGTGGACAGCAGGCACAGGTCATACGAGCAAATTTACACCCCCCCTCATCCATGTGCACATCACACACTACACATCCGTGTTTCCAGGTCGCCCATGCTTCCTGCGCACGTGCATAACTGTTTCTCGGGGCAGTGCCTTCCCGCCGCGGTGTTTGTGACTGTTCTGACGTTACGATCTGTGGTTTGCGGACTCAAGGAGAGTACATTGGCTCTGAGCGTGGAGCAGAGTGCTTTTTCCATTCGTAGAAATACCCTGAAGGCAGAGACTGCTTTCCCAGTTGCTTTGCTGCCTTCAGGAAAGTGTTTTATCTTTACCTCTGCTCTTTCATAGCATCTGAGCAAGCCAGTGCTTTGGAAGGCCTTTCTCCTGTGTCCGCTCGAGTCATTCCCATGTGAAATCCCCCTGTGAGTCACAGCAGCCGCCAGATAACAGACACTACTTAATTTCCAGAAGACTTTTCCATCCTCCTCCGCTCTGTGCTGCCAGGTGATTTAATGATTCTGAGTCATTCCACACGCCAGTATCAAAGTTATCATGCTTCAAGGCATCAACCGACAGCCAAAAGGAGCAAGAGGAGTGTTCTTCACGCATTTACAGTGTCTCAAAATTCAAGTGCAGAGGTGCTGTCTGGTTCCTCGAAATCAAGCTCAGATGCCCATGGCCCTCTGGAACAGCAAAGGTGACAGAAACTCCAGTAGCACAGACGGTCCTGGAGGCAAACAGCTGGAGAGAGGGAATTCAGAGTGGAGTCAGAGGGAGCCAGGGAAAGGACAGTGAGGACACGCAGGCATTTTGATGATGCCAGCTAACAAAAGCGATTCTGTCTCTGTTTGAGAGAGACAGATGGTGGCAGGAAAATGAGATCGCTATACATGTAAGTAATTATTTTGGACACAATATCAGGGTAACCAGCACACAAAAAGATGTAGCTCAGTTTCTTTGGTAGGCAAACCAGGAAAACTTGTTATAAACTATTTTCCCTCCCTCTCCTGGGTAGCAGAAGGACTCAGAAGTACTCTAGGCGAGGTGCAAACACCAGCCTAAGAAAAGGATCAACCACCACCAGCTGCAGGTGCCTCACATATTTAGAGGAATAAAAATGGTCATTTCATCCCAAAATACTGACTTTAAAAGTTCCACTGAGGAACACAGGTGTCTTATTCGTGAGAAACATTTGAAAACTGGGTCTACAACTGAATTCAGAAATAACAAAATTTCCTTGCAGGAGATCGGGAGAAATAGCCCAGAAGATCTGAAGCTGGGGTGTGAGCTCTTCAACCTTGCTGAGCTCCAAAGGTCTCAGTGATTTTAAATCCTGTTGATCCACCACATACACCCCCTCATAGATCAGGTGCGGATTTTTTTCCATCTCCAGTCTTCTCGGACAAGCTAAAATAAAGCCTATGGATATTTCTCTCTTCATTACAAAGCTACTTCATGTCTTTGCTATAGCAGATGTTGATGTAAATTCAGCTTTGCTAACAGCTGTAAATGACCCAAACCACCAAACTCTGGATCAGAGATGAAGTGTGTTTCACCTGCCGCCCAGGTGAGCTACCTTAGCGGTTAATGCGCTACAGCAGATCTGCCACGTGAAGCACGAGGCGTTTAAACCAGATCATACAAGCTTGTACAGGGCAGGCACTCCTGGGCCTCTAATCACAAAACTCACACTTGTGGAAAGCGAACAGTTCTACAGTCCCTGACACGGTCTGGCCGTTTTATGAGCGAATTTGTCGTCAAGAAAGCAAGGGACTTGAACAGCAGGGCAGAGCGGCAGAGCAGACCGGCAGCAGCCGTGCAAACTCCCTGCTGATTTCTGGCTCCCCGTTAGTCCTGGCCTTTTTTGCACCCCAGATAAGAAAGGAAGATATTTCCTGGGGAGTCTGCTTCACTTCCCAGCGCCTGCTCTCTACGGTAAATGTAGTGCTGTTTATGTAACTGCAGGTTCACACATGTGTTCAAACCCCGCACAGGAGGTACGTGATGCTATTGTGAAAGTAGACCTGTGGCCAACGCATCACAGGGCAACAGCGCACGCCCTTGTGCTCTCCAGAGCCCACAGATCCCTCTCAGAGCGCACCCGAGGCCACAGAGTGTGTCCTGGCTGGGGAAATGTCTGCTGAGAGTTGAATTTTGTCCCTCTGTTCTCCTTGGGAAGCCCCCATAAGCTGTGGTCGTTCTCAACAGACCTGCTCACAATTCTTGACAGTTTCTCTTGTGGAAAGCACTGCAGAGGGAATCCCCCCTTTTTTTAAAGATCGCATTTCCTACGTGGTTGCCCCTTCTTCACACATCAGAAGTTGAATCATGCAACACAAAAGGCCTGTGGTGAGTAAGCTACCTTTCTATCTAAGGAAACTGGGGACAGCCCTGAGGGGAAGGAAGGGGTAACGTAAGAGAAGCAAGGAGAACTGTACTGTAAGCGTGGCAAGCAGAGGCTGAATTTCAGCACGCAGTTCCTTCCAGGAAGATTTCAAAGCAGTTTACCAAAAAAAAAAAAAAAAAAAAATAGTGCAAAGTGTGACATAGAGAGAGATGTGACTTACTCTCAGGTCTCCCAGCAAGGCGATAGTTAAAGCAGTATCTCCAGAGTCATTGTCCTGTCTGGTAGGGCACCAGCACTCAAAATGAGAAGCTTCCTTAGCAGCAACAAGGGAAGAACTGCGAGCACGAATGGGCAGCATTTGCTTCCCATCACTCCTGGACTTTCCAGGGACAGGAAAGCTAAGGAAAGAAGTGGCAAAGAGGAAGGAAAAAAAGCAAAGAGAGAAAGACCTTAGGCACCCTGCCTTAGAGATGAAGCCAGGCTGCTGAGGCAAGAGGATGCAGCTGGGTTAACACCTGACCCAGGACTGAGCGATTTGGCTTCCCCTGCTGAGCTGGATGACGCTGAGCCCACTTCAGCGTCCTCTCCAGGGAACGCTGTCATCCTCAGCGCGGGAACAGCCCTTCCCTCTCTGCAGCATGCTGAGAGTGCCAGGAGATTGGGAATGGTGTGCCTAGGAGGTTTTGGAGGGCTCGCCAGCCACTGGGAACGTGAAGGGATAGGTCAGCACTGGGAGGAGGCCAGGGACTACCCAAGACTACGGTGACTTGGGCAGCTGCGTATGTGGAATGACAGTATTTGAGAATGAGGTGACAAATTTGAGAGAGCAGGGTGGCAGCACGCAGGAGTGGCAGGGACCTGTGCCAAGAGGGACAGCAGGAAGCAGGTGACTGGAGCGTGATGGTTACACAGGGCTGCTGGAGGGAGAGGCCAGAGCAAAGGGAGGCTTTAGCAAAGTCACTGGGTAGGGGAGTTCATGAGGGAAAGTGAAGTGAAAGGAGAAAAAAAAGAGGAAGGAAAAGGGCAAAACTGAGAGTACCAGGGAGGACCAACAAGAGAGATGGAAGCTGCCTTGAAAGCAAGCAAGCCCAGGTAGCCCTAGGAGACATCTCTCTGTCCTGAAGTAGCTCTGGCCCCTGGTGAAAACACCTTTTACTCTTCATTCATTCACCCTTTATTGTTGCAGCCCAGGTTTTAGCTGCATCTCGCTGCTGGCCTGGAAGGCAAGGACTCATTATGCCTCCCTTGCGCAAGCTTGGCTGTTGGTTATGTTCTCTGCTGCACAACTACAATTTTCTTAATCTGCTTCTATTGCTTACAGCATTTTTTTTTTGGTTGTACTTCACTCATAGGTGTTACTTCACTCATAGGTGTTAATTAGCTTCTCAAAAAGCAGGCAACTGATACTGTTTCTATATTTTGTTCCTGGCTGCCTTGTTTTTAACTCTCTCCTTCACTCAAGATGCAATAAACGTTCTTTCTCCCTTAGCAAGAACATTAAAGTTTTCGAAGAAAAGCACAAATGCTGTTACCAGTTTCACTCTGCAGACAAGAAGCACAAAAGGAGAAACATTGGTGGGATTTTCATTCACTGAAAACTACTTAACTCCAAGAGGAATTGTAGAAACCTTGGAGTCCTCTACATTTCTGAAGGTGAGATAAGAGCTGTATCAAACCAGCACAGATCACTTGGTTTTAAAACTTGGACTAGAGGTCAGGAATGACTGGCTTCCACATTGATACCAATACCACCAGGATGTGCTTCTCAGATGGCTATATGAATTTTATACCACATCCTGCTCTCCTACGAGAAATGGCTTATTTTTGTAAGGCCATATCGAATAATTAACGTGCAATTTATCTCCGTGTGGGGCCATCCCCTGTCTAAGGTGTGAACACTGACACTCATGGTCGATTTTCATGAGAGAGCTCCTTCCAGTTGAGGCAAAGTGGCATTTCCTTGTGCTAAATTAATCTCAGTTACCTCAGTCACTTCCTTTTTTAACTTAAGATTATTGTTAGAAACAGCAGATAAACATTGAAAGAGGTATCAAAGTTAAGGTATTAGGAGAGATTAAAGCTCAATGTAATCTCACCTATGTGCTTGCTTCTTCTATATGATTTCTGCACCAAGGTCTGTAAACAGCCATGTCAGAAAAGCACGACACAGATGTCTGTGCTTTCAACTGAGCTACACCACGCGTGCACGTGTACCTGCTTCTCAGTCATACGTATTTCACCTCCATCCTCAAGCCTACGGAACACAACCAGCGTGTCAGTGAGCAGGTACGTGTGACCACTGACTTCCTGACCTGCCTAACATGCACGATAGAAGGCTTCTCTGAGTAGTTTTGAAAAGCGGCATCAATAAGCAAAGTAATACAAAACTTTAGTGTACCTTTTTGCCTTTCCTCTTGTGGACTACATCTTCAGTCAGTGTATTTCTGAGTAGGCAGCAGCTGTATCACCTTGCACTATGCTGGTGTAATGGACGGCAAGTTAATTTTTTGCACAAATGATGAACAGAACAACTGTCCCTCAGGGATGGGTCACACGAAGAGTGAAATTTTCAGTCCTTGCTTATTTTTCTACCCTTCACATGAAGGGTTACCAACTTTTAGGAAAATTTTACTATTCCGCACTTGAAAATATTGTCTTTTTTTTTTTTAAACTTAGTAATGGGTAGAAAGTTCCACTCGCTTTTTATCACTGCCCACACACAACCCCTGCGTGAGGCCCAGAACCGCTGTGTTTGTCCCGCCCGGTGCCGTATCCCAACACCACCGGAAAGCTCTTCTCAGAAGACCACGGAGAAGGTACGTGCCAAGCCGTTCAAAGCGTTTTAACGAAACTATTTTCTTTTTTTTGTACCGAGAACAAAAACCGCTTAGCCGGCAAGCTCCATCCTGCCCCCCGACCGAGGGCTGACGTCCCCCGGCCGCTCGCCTCTCAGCTTCCCCGTAACGGAGGCGTCGCCGCCGGGACCGGCTGAGCCCCAGCCCCGTTTCCCATCACATTTCGCTTCGGTTACCGCCGAACGGGACCCCGCCGCGGCCGCCCCCCTCCCGCCATTTCCGGTGAGGCGCCGCTCCTGGGCGGGGCTCGCGCCAAGGGCGGGAGCGAGCCGCTGTCACGTGACCCCCCCCCCCACGGAAGGCGGGCTGCGGGGGAGGGGGGAGGAACCCGGGCGCGTCACGTGACGCGGGCGGCGGCGGCTGCCGGCGGGCGGTGGCGCCCCGCGGTCACGTGAGCGGGCGTGCGAAGCGGGAGGAAGGGCGGACGTCACATGGCAGGGTGGGGCGGGGCGCCGGGCGCGCATGCGCGGGCAGAGAGCGGGCTGGTGCGGGCCGGGCCGGGCGGCCGCTCCCCTCGCTGGCAGTGCTCGCTAAGATGGCGGACTTCCTGCCGTCCCGCTCCGTGCTGTCGGGCTGCTTCCCCGGCTGCCTGCTCACCAGCGGCGAGGCCGAGCAGCAGCGCAAGTCCAAGGAGATCGACAAGTGCCTCAACCGCGAGAAGACGTACGTGAAGCGCCTCGTCAAGATCCTGCTGCTGGGCGCGGGCGAGAGCGGCAAGTCCACCTTCCTCAAGCAGATGCGGATCATCCACGGGCAGGACTGGGACCGGGCGGCCCGTGAGGAATTCCGGGCCACCATCTACAGCAACGTGATCAAGGGTGGGTGAGCGGCGGCGGGGCCGCCCTGTGAGGCACCGGTCCGGCGGCCTGGCCTGGCCCGGCCCGGTGGGGGGGTGCCCTCAGGGCAGGAGCGGGGTGGGGGGGATCCCTCGGGCCGGTGAGAACGGCGGGGTCGCTGCCTCCTCCCGCACCGTCGGCGGTGTCGTTTCGGGTGCCTCACCCTTCCACCCGCCGAGGACGCGGTGCCCAGGGAGCAGCCTCCCGCCTCCGGGCCCGCGGGATGTCACCCCTGCGGTGACGGGGCGGGCGCTGGCCCGGGTGCGGCCCGCCGTGCTGCGGAGGGCGGCTTCGGCTCTTGTCGTGGGAGCAGCGGTTTCAGTCCATAAGGTCCTGAGCTTTGCCATTTCCTGGTAATGCGATCGCAGTAATGAGCGATAATGGATGGGGAAGAAGATGCACCTGAGAGTGCGTGAGGATGAGACGTGTCCTGTGGCCGAGGAGAAAGACCTTTCTGCATTTTGCTTCAGTGGAAGAAACATTGTTATGCTGTTGGAAACTAGGCTGACAGATCAATTAACAGAAACCTGCACACAGAACCACTTTTCATAGATGCATTGCCAAAACCTCCACACATGGTTTAGGAGCGGGCTCTTGATTTCGCTTCTGTCATTCTTACTTAATTGGTCATTCTTACTTAATTGGTCATTCTTACTTATTTTCTCTCTTTTATCTAAGTCACTCGTCAGATTTTGGTTTGGACTGTCTAATAGTTGAACAGAGTCTTAACTGAGTTTCTCAAAACAGCAAAGCGTGCCAGTGGTTCTTAAAAAGAAACTGTTTATGAATCAAGTCTGGAAGATCTATAAATAGCAAGGCAGTAGAAATCATGAGCATGGATGATGACCAGGTTAGAGTTTATTAACAAAGGTACTTCCTGCTCTGTTAAAGTATACATGTAGGAACTGCAGATCCTTTTTGGAGGGTGCTTTCCTGCAGTCATTGCGTTTCACAAATAGAAGAATTATGGAAAGAAAATGGAGCTTGAAAAAATACTTTTGGCAGTGAACAAGTATGTTATTATACAGTCGTTTGTTACTAAATCTTAATTTCCTCATACCTCTCCCTGTGCCTTTACGGTTGCTTATTCTATCTGGAATTTGCTTTTTTCTTTCTTTTTTTTCGTCGGTAGATTTAGTACTAGAAGTCATTTCCCTGCATTTCCCATGTCAGTATGAGCACAACAGGTTTTTTAAAGTAATTTATAAGAGAAGTTTAAAATACTCCGTTTCTTCTAGAGAATATTTACCAAAACAACAACCAGAAAAGTGCAGGGAAGTCTTTAGGTGATACACCTCCTTCTGCGCTTAGGCAGTAGAAACATACTTTTTAGAAAGTGCTCTGATTTTAGTAAATGTGTTCATATCTCTGAAAGTGTTAAAGGCAGCGATAACTCTCTACAATTTGATATAGCTAGATACCAAGTTCATAAGAATACAAAGACTAGGGAACCTTAAAATAAGCCATCAGATGGTTTAACTTTCTGAAATAAGCTTTTAAACGTACTTGGTTTGTCCTGTATTTGTGCAAAGTTAAAGAGTTAGCTCGGTAACACAGATTAGAGATTTAAGCTTGTACTGTGGATGTTACACCATTGATCATGGCCATGTTTTTCTGGTAGCTGATATGTGAGTTTTGATATTGCCTGAAAATGTAGTGCTATGAGTCAATTTTTTGGAAACTTTCTGGTTTCCTACTGGTTGATAGTCCTGTTGAGCTTTGACTGTACAGAGTAGGTGCATTGTTTGAATCTTTGCAGATTTGTAGGCTAGTGAAACAGTAGATGCTGAGAAACTCTAATCGCAATGCTCTTTCATGTTGTTAAAGGTGTGAGAGTCCTCGTAGATGCCAGAGAGAAACTTCATATCCCTTGGGGAGATCCTGCTAACCAGAGTAACGGAGATACGATGATGGCTTTTGATACTCGGTCAGTCACGGTGGTGCAAGGCATGGTGGAGACGGCAGTTTTTTTACAGTACCTGCCGGCCATAAGAGCTCTGTGGGCGGATAGTGGGATCCAGCACGCGTACGACAGGCGCAGAGAATTCCAGCTGGTAAGATTTGTGTTTCAATGTTCTTAATTGAGTGTGTGTGATTCTTGTTCCTGTGTTGCTTTTGCATGAAACATTGACCAGGCGGCCTCCTTACGGATCTTCAGCATTTTTGAATGACAGACTGTTATGCTATGGTGTTGCAAACAGATGCATTTAGCTGCTTCACCCCCCCGTTTAAAAAAAAAAAAAAAAAGAGTAATAAAGAGCTTCTGACATAATTGTCCTCATTTCATATGTGAGAAAGCTGAGGTATAGAGGGCTTTTATGTTTTGCAACAAAGCTAGTACTTGCGTAGTGCTTTTACTGTATGATTATTTCCACCCTTTGTTAACTAGTACATCAACTTAAAAAAAAAACCAAACAAAACAAAAAAATTTTTGCAATAACAGAAGAATTAATAGTAATGTGATTTTTAAGAAAAGGTATGCATGGGTTAATGAGAAGAATTTAAAAACCACTCCCTTCTCTATTCCAATTTGAGCAATCTAGCAAACATTCCCTCTGTATACTTCCTGTTTAATTTTGAGTGTCTGTGTTAATACTCATGTAATGAGACTTTTGTTATGTTGAAGTTCTCAGCTGAAGATGGAGTATACAGTTTAATAGTGGGGTTGCCATGGAGTATACAATTCAATAGTGGGATTGGAAAGGAAAAAGAAACACATCTTGATTCTTGAGCTGGAGCTTTAGCTGTCTGTGACAGCTGAAGTCCCTTCACTCCATTTCCATGCAAATGCCGCAAAAGGAGACAAAGAATTTAAGTTAAATTTGATGTATATTGGTTCACAGAGTTGTGTAGTAAATGCCAGTGGCACAGGGTTTTGTGGGGGTGGGAGCTGAGAACCTTAAAATAGATTAAATCTGTTCTTGTAGGTCTCTTAAACCTAAGTGGCTTTGTGTTTTTACGTCTTAAAAATAACCTTTGTGTTAGTGTGAATCTGAACAATAGCTGATGATGTCTCCTGTTGAGCTATTATAAATGGTTGTGTAATCATACTCTGACTTCAGTGGGCTGTGTAAATACTCTATAAATATGTATTGCCCCGATCACAGAGTGTCTTCCAGAGGTTGCAGAATGGGCAGGTGCTCCGGTAGCGGATCACTTGCCCAGCCTAGTTCTGAGCTATGTAAATAAGTTCCTAATGAGACCTGTTGCTCCTTGCATTTTGCCTTCAAAGTGATCATTAAAGGGTAATTGCTCTGCTGTAGTCAAGATCCTCTTCTGGTGCAGATGTGAATTCTAGTGATGTAATAGCTGTGCTGGAGTGATCTGTTTTAAAACCCATTAAACAAAACTGTTTTGACTTTGATTAAGCGTGTTTAGTGACTTCAGGCGAAGGGAAAAGGGAGCTGTGACTATTCTGGTGTCTTCCGTTTCTGAGAAGTAGGATCTTTCCATAACTCAAGGATGTGCAGAGTTTTGCTTTGAGTAGGATTTGGAGAATGTCGTCTTCTGAATGCAACAGGGAAAAAAAAACCCAAACTATTGCTTTCTTTTGGAAATCCCTAAATCTGTATAATATTCCTGCAAAAATATATATGGATCATGCTGTGTTTAAGACACAATTCAAGATTTTTTTTAAGTGCTTTTAATAGTTGAGTAGTGTGCTAATACTATTTTTTGAAAGTAAGGTGAATGCTTTATTTATACTTATATTGCTTTATTTCCTAAATCCTTTCAAAAATCTCAGTCTGAGATATTTGTGCCAAGTTATAAACATGGAAAAAAAAAAAGTTGAATGATGTCATTGTATTGAGTGCAAGCAGTGTGATCAGTGCTGGCCAACTGTGAAGTCTTGATTTTACCCCGGTAAACTTCCAGTTTAAATCATGGCAGAGCTCCATGGGAGCAGCAGAAGAATGTCGGAAGACTCCTGACAGCAGTACGTGTTTTTGGTGTACCTGCTAACAGACTTTGTAGAAGAGCGTTCGTAGAGTTTAGATGCGTGCCGTCATATGGAAGGAAGACAGAACTGGTTAAGGAGGGAGTGACAGCCATACTGAGTCAGGAGGGAGAGCAGGGGGAAGTTGGAAGAGGCACAGGCAGTTCAGTTCTGTCGAGCACTGACTCTTGAAGTAAGGCTTCAAGATTGAAAATTGTTAGCGTTGTAGAATGGAGAATGAGAGGAAAAATACTGTTTTACTTCAGTTCCACTGCTTGTGGCAAAAAATGTAATGGAAGGAGAGATACCAGCAATCATTAGCTGAGGAGAGCGGGAAGCGTGGCATTTACTAAAGTGTAAAATGCTGGGACTGAGCATGGTAGAAGAGTTTTATTTGACTGCATATGCTCTTAACTTGTTTTCAGACTGAATGAGTTTTAACTTTTTTCACTGGACCGAGTTTGACACTGCACTGAAAAACATGGTTCATCTTAGGAGAGAACAGGCAGGAATGCTAGGAAAGTATCGTTTGTCGTGGGAATAGGACACTTTGGGGCAAAGGTAGAAGTGAGCAAATGAAGAACAGAGCAATGATGGATAAGGAGTGAAAAAAGTCAGCATTTACGTAGGAATTCGAAAGGAAGCAAGCGTGTGTAGTTCTAGGAGCTGTTTGTAGCTTGGACAGATAGGGAGAAAGAGAGTTTAAGATTAAAGTTTCTGCATATGTATGGTTAAAATATAGATACATGTACATTTGTGAGAGATGATTGAGCTGTTCTTGCTTTTTTTCATTTTTCTCCATCCTCTTTCAATTACAATGTCAGAGATGATGCCAGGAGCCTAAAGAAACACTGTGATCTTTCTGTAGCAGCGTGAGAGGGGAAAAAGCAGAACTTGGTTGTCTATTAATGGAATTAGAAATCAGCGTTTCCATGCCTGGTTCACTGGAGTGTCCTTCCTCATTTTGTTAACCTAAGTGGTCATGGGGATAGTCAATGCTCATTTTTTTTCCTTGGTATAAAAATGGGGGCCTTCTGGCCATTAACAACAGTATTTATGAAAATTCGTTAGCTCACACTTGTGTAGTGCTTTAAAACTGGAAGGAGCTAATTGCAGCTTAGTGCAATATATGCCACCTTAATGCTTCTCAAGTGGTTAATATTATAATCCCTCAAATTTTGTTACAAACTGAAGTCATTCGGGTGGTAGTTCCACTAACGCTGTTAACCAAAGACTGTTTTGGCTCTGTAGCTTAGTTTCTGTAACTTACACTTAGGATTCTGATTGTCCTCAAGCTTTCCGTCCTTCACGTGTCAAGCTTATTTCTCTTATGGCCTCTAGTCAAATGGCTAACCTGGCTTAGTGACAGAGTTAGTCTGAATCAGCCTCACGCTTTCTGGCATTCACATTTCAGATTTCTCATTGCAAGTTGATTTCTGGTAAAAATCTCTTGAAATTAAGATAATTAAGAATTATCTTAATTCTACAACACACAAACTGATTTAGCTAGACATTTCCAAGGCTTTATATTAATGCTTGTGAGCTATTCAGTTACGTGGTTGTAAAGATTTTTTTTGTTCTCATTGAGATTTGCTTTGAGGTACTGACAGCTGAGGAGCGTCTAATGCTGGTGCTGCATATCCAGTAACACCAAGGAAAGCACTTCTGAGTAAGAGTACTGTTGTACACAGCCTCTCACTTCAGTGCATTTGCTGTGAATTTGCATTCCTTGAATTCGCTGCGAGAGTTGTTAACAGACAAGTGTTTTGAAGTAGTCTCCAGGAGTCTTCTAATTCTCCGAGAATGGAAAAGTGGGATGAGAGCTGAGTTGCTCAGATACATAGGTTTGTATGTATTAAAGGTTTGTTCTTGTTAAAGGTAACTTTTGGGTGGGTTTGGATGTTTGCTGTGAGCAGTTGTTGATCTTCAGATAGAGACTCTTTGCCCTACTTGCAAATTACGCTGACTGTTGTTGGTTTTTTATGCCGTGAACCTGCGACGCGCAGGGGCAGCGATGGCTCTTTACTCTGTGCGCGTTTGTGTAGAACTGCAGACATAGATGATACAGTAAGGATGGTAGGATATGCATGTACCTCTGGATCCTGTTTACTTCTGCGACATGTCTGCAAGTGCTAGATCAGATTATAGAAGACAGGAAAAGGCGTGTTCAGCTCAAAGTTCTGCTGCTACTTTTGCTGCAGCTTCTCTGAAGCGTTTTTCTGTTGCAGAGTAGTATTTTGGAGAGTTTACTGGAAGATCATTTTTTATTTTATTCTGCTTGGACTTTTCTGGGTTCTGCCTCTGAATGTTGATGAGGCTGTTGTACGTATGAGAACATTACATTAGCTCTACTGGAAATGATGAGTACTCAAATGGCCGCTGCAAAGTATTAGCAAAATTTACCATTCTTTGAGGTGTATAGGTAACATGTCCTTGAAACGTGCTTGATTAGAGAGTAGTGATCCTGTTGAGGTCAGTTGTGTTTGGAGCCTGAGTAAGTTGCCAGATGTTGAGGTCTTCCTCTTTCTCGACTGTGGATGCCCACTTGAGAGGTCAGTGCTTCAGCATCTCTCTGAAGTCACAAGTGTAGAGCCTGGAAAAGTGTAGCTTATCTGTTGTTCATTAAAAGCACCTACACCGTATTTGTGACACGGAATTTCAGAAGCCTTTCAACAGCTTGTGCCCTCTGTAATGTGTTGATATTCCTCCCAGGATTCATCCTCTGCAGCCTCCCCACACCCTTTAAGTTTGGGGGTAGAGATGTCTTTCCTCCTCCTTTTCCAAGATCTCCTCTTGGTTCTGGGATTGCATGTTCCGTCCTCCCGCTCTGTTTCTGCTTGAAGTGTGTAGGTGGTGCTTCTATTAGGACATGCTTGAGTGCATAAACAGTCGGTAGAAAGTTTCTCAGACTGAGAAGAATCTTCTTCGTTACGGATATGAGACCCAGTCACCCAGCGTTGCTGTAAACACGTGCATTGACTATTTGGGCACTTAATCATATAATTCAGAGTTACTTTATTTAAATACAATGTTGTAATTACACTGAATGTTGCTTAAATGTTAGTGGTGAAAAACAAAAAACTGCTGCTTTGTATGTATTGAAATATGAACTATTTTCCCCTCTTTTCCCCAATCAATAGGTCTGCCAAACATCAAATCACAGGATGGCATGTGTACAGTGAGCATGACTCCTTAAAGCCCTTGGAAAGGTTTGAGCTACTTGCCATCTTTTGGTCTTTATATGAAAAGGATTTATAAAAGATTGTTGCTATAACTATGGGAAGAAAAGTGCTTTGCAGATTTATACTTAAAAATGAGATGTTCAGATCCATAGAAAATATTCAGACTTCTTCAGGACTTGCTGCTTTTCCTGCCCCAGTGAGAAGATAGTGCTGGCTTTGAGCTTGTATTAATAAGGCTTCATATAGGGATTAACACTAGAGTCAGACAATGAGAAGGCTTGAGTTTCCTTGTTCCTGGTTTGTTGCCAGAAACTCTTCAATGTGTATACTAGCGCTTTGGTAGTGGGGATTGACAGCAATATTTTAATTGAGCTGAATGATCTTCAGGTGAACTTTTATACTAATTTAACACTGAGTGCTATTTTTTTTATTTTCCAAATTGGGATTAGGATTACTATATCAGCCTCTGTGAGTTACTGTGCCTTGAAAGGCTGTTTCTGGGACTGCCCTCCCTTTCCACCGTTCTCCCTTTCCTGCCTGCTGACTTTTCTTGTTAGCAGTAAAATAGTGAAGTGTTTGGAGAGGAGTGGTCTTACATTGCCAGCTGTAGTGCAGGCTGGTCTGATTTTACTGAAGAACATCTCTGCCTTAATTTTTCTTTGAATGTTACTGTTTTTAATTTTTATGTTTTTCTTTATTTGTTAGTATTATTTTTGAGTGCAGATGTGGCTCCGGGTTGAGGGGTCTCTTAACGAGAGCTGTCTTGATGTGCACATGTTACTCCAGCACACACGTGCCAGGCAGCAGCATGCCGAGTTGTCTTCCAACCAAGAGTGCTAGCAGCTTTTTGGACCTTGTATGATCTCTTCTGTGTGGTTTCAGTGCAGCCTCTGAGGATGGAATTCTTAATTCAAACTCAATCCACATATCTGTTTATGGGAAACTACTGTTTTTAAAATGCTGGCTTTCACAATACAATGTGGGAGCAGAGCGATGTGTTTTTATATGTACTCTGTCTTGAACAAGCGTTGTCGTGTTGATCGTGTGCCTTAGTTTCCTAAATGCTTTGTTGCAGAAGGCTAAAAGGTGACCTACTTTTTGCAAAAATTTGGGTTTCTAGAACAGCCTTGATTAAATAAGTGTAAAATGTAAGTGCCTTTCTGAATATGCTGTGCATACCAGCAACCTCTGAAGAGTTCAGAAGAAGAGACGTTCTCGGCCTTTCATACGTCTTGAATGTGTGAACCTGTTCTCAGCAGATTCTTTTAAATTGTCGCAAATGTTTTAGGTGAGCTTTTACTGCTTCTGCTGCTTACAGTGTAACGTGAGACCTCGGTACGAGCGTTCATTCAGAGCCCGTTTCCTTGCTGGCTACCAGCCTGCAAGATACAACTTGTTAGTACCTGTAGAACCACCTCATTACATTGCTTCACAGAATTTACATGTAGCAAGGGTACGTTGTTCTCTGTCCTTTTAGAAATGACTTATTAAATAGAAGCCCAATCTACACTACAAAGTCCCAGTATTCATAGCTGTCAGCAAATCTCCATGCTGGCGAAACATGTGGTGTGAATGCAGCTGTGATCTTCCTCTCTATAGGTGAAATTAATTTTGCACCTGAGGCAAAGAATATGGAATGATCTTCTTCATATGTAAATACGGGATCCTTTAGGATTAAGGTGTGATGCCAGGGGCAGTGTTGAGTTGTGCTGCTGTTCCCTGATCTAGGATTGCTGTAACAAGACTTCAGCTTTAGAGGCTAGTTAAGTCTGCTCTTACTGAGCACACGTTACATTCAGGTTGTGTTTGGATGACTGTTGTGGCTGTCTTTATTGACCTAAACTCCAGTTCGTGATAAATGCTATCTAAATGTTCTGTGTTTGTGCTGTACCTCTTAGGCAGAGCCAGCAAAGTGGTAGGAAACTTTAGCTTGTGGTAGCTGAGGAAGTTACTTAAGAAAATGTGAGAAAATGTAAGTGCAGCTGACTTTACTATGTAAGAAAACCAGTAGAATAATTGTACTAGTGTTTCACGCAGAAAGCAAGGTAATCTCCATACCAGCATTGTGTCTACTGGCTTTTTTTTTTTTAAGTATCTCAATTTACCACAAATCATTTGGGAATTTCAGAAGGTGCAGAGCCTGCCCTTTGACAGAACAGTGAGTGGTATCACTGATGGTGCTGATGGAGTCTAGTTGATCCCAAGTGCTATTTTGTATTGCTCTGGAATCTGAAGGCTTTCTTTATGATACCTTACGGGTGAATAAATGGGTCATAGAACACAATATTACTTAACTTAGTAGCCTCAAACAATAAATGTAATTAATCCAAGTAAAAATCTGTGAATAATTGTGGAGACTAGCAGTTTGCCCTTATACTCTACAAGTAATTTCATGGGTCAAAATTAAATGGTGAATAAAGAAAATATTTAAGACTATGTCAGCAGCTAAAGAGGGTCCTAAATTATTTCCAGTATGTTGTCCGCTTTGCGTATCTGCATTAACAGTAAACATCAGGTCAGACAACAGAAAAAAAATGAGGAATTTTCAATACAGAAAACACTCTGAATTCATCATCGCGATAACTGACAGCTTTAACTATTTCAGAGAAGAAGATTTTTGAGCTGTGACAGACAGTGAGCTGACTTCTACAGCCCTTGATTCACTGTACCATGCTGCACGCTCCTCTGTCATGGGCGTTCGTGCCTTAAGTGTTTTTCCAGTACTTCATAGTCTCCTCAGTTAAAATAACTGGAATATCATGCTCCTCTTCAGTCACTTAACCAAGGAACTGAAAAGACCCCACATTTTTTTTATGGATGAGAGGTACAGGAGTGCATAATCACACAGGTGTTTCTGTATCTTTTTCTTTTGTTTAATGATGCTGGAGAAATAATTTTAAACAAACCGATGGGAGTCTCGGCAGTCTGTCTGAAAGCGCTTCTCCCTGGGCACGTGACTGTATTTGGTCATCTGCTGGTGACCAAATAAAGAGGATGCAGAATTTCCAGGCGAGGAAACACACTGACACCATCTATCATTCAAAATACCTACACAAAATAGTGTGTAAAAAACAATAAACAAAACCAAAAACCAAACAAACAAACCCCGAACAACAACCACCTCAGTGCAGGATGATCTACTGAAATTTTACATGTGAAATATATTGGGACCTTTAACCATTTTCACTAGCAAACGGTTATAGTTGCTCTAGTAATTAATTTTTTAGGTTTTTTTTCTATTTTTAGTTAATTTCTACTATGAAATTCTACAAGTGCTGTGAAATTTTTGCAGCCTGTTTGATGTTGCTGCTGATAGTGAGTCTTGAGTCTTCACTGTTACTTTGAGTGCTGTAGATACAGCTTGTATTAATTTTTAAACACATTAACGTTCATGAATGATACAAGTAGATCTTTCACAAGATGTAGTAGATTATCACTGAATCTTGTCAGATGGCTTGTAACAAGAGCTGATATACTAGTATGTCACTGTTTGCAAACAAAAATATCAGAACGTAATTGAAATGGATTCTGCTAATTGGGGCAGAGGAAGGAACTAAAAAGCATTTTGCCATCTGGATTTTTCATGAGGCTGAAATAGGAATTAAATATACTTCAAAACTGATTCCTAGGGATGCCTCGGTGTGTTCATCGGTATCTAGTGCAGGGCTGTGCTTTTGAAATGTTGTGATTTAGTTTAGAGTGTGCAGTAATGGGCTTTTCAAGCATCTTAAAGTTCACTATGGCCAGTTTTAGTGCTGATATGTTTCCACGTGCCAAATATTTGTCATGGTTTTGGGAGCCTTCGCCAGTCTTGTACAACTTGGAAGCAAGTAAAGCTCTAAATGATGGATGGCAGATTTGCAGACTCACTACTGCTTCAGCGTTAGATTAAATGCAGATTGAGTTGCAAACACATGAAGTCATGGAGCCAGTGGGTCAGTGCACTGAAAGAAGAGCAAATGTTTACAGTCTGGTTCCAGCCTGTTTTGTGTGCAAAACATCTGAAGTTTATATAGATGCTTCCCAGAGTGTAAATAATAATTGGGAAGTGGCTTTTTCTTCTTGGTCAGTACATATTCTTATGACTTCTAGGTCTGCCTGTGTGCCATGACTTAGGAGGTTTGTTTCATCAATGAAACTTGAAAATCTTTTGCAAAGTATCAGTGCCTTTCCTAAAGTAAACTTGCTGGAAGAGAAGTTTGGATTGCAAATACTTACTGAGCCAAGAGTAAAAAGATCTTTGAAGAAAGAAAGTGCACCTGATCTTGTAGTCAGCATGTCCTAATTTGCTTTCATGGATTAATTCCTGTTCAGGTTCTGGCAAACAGAAGCATCTTCGTTAGATGCTCTAGTTTTGCATGTGTTGTGTCCGATATGCCATTTACTGCATTTCCTAACCTGGCTCTGATCTCTAGAAGGTGCTGCAGTAGACATGAGTTTGCTTCATAGAATGGTTTGGTTTGGAAGAGACCTGAAAGCTCACCCCGTTCCGACCCCCCTGCCCTGGGCAGGGACACCTTCCACGGGACCAGGGCGCTCAGAGCCCCGTCCGACCTGGCCCTGAACGCTGCCAGGGACGGGGCACCCACAGCTTCTCTGGGCAGCCTGTGCCAGCGCCCCACCACCCTCACAGTAAATAATTTTTTCTTTATGCCTGATCTAAAGCTGCCCTTTGCCAGTTTAAAGCCATTCCCTCTTGTCCTCTCGCTCCATGCCTTGTCAAAAGTATATTCATATTTGGAAGCATTGGTGATCCTAGGGAGAATGACGCACTGGGATAAATGTTGTGTATTCCTAGAGGCTTTAACTGTGGGAAAGAGTTTCAGCAGATTCTTGGATTTTGCTCTTGAGTTGTACAAATGGAGTATCATTTCATACAACTCAAAAGCTACGTAGTTTCTTAAAATTCCCAGCTGTTTTTAGAATATGACACAGCCTAGTTTCCAAGTAGTCTTTCAGAATGAGTTGGAAGTATGATAACGAAGTGCCTTGTGTGGAATAAATTGTTGTTCTGTAGGCTTTAATGGGATGCTGCTTCATGCCTAAAAGCTGTAGTGAATTTTCGTATTTTTAAGCTAGTTTTGTTAAGAATCTGGCAGTTACATCCCTTCTTCAGGAAAGGGGAGGGATACCTAGCTAAGAAAAATGAAACTAGATTTCTTTGCCTCTTAGGAAAGTAATTCGAAACTGGAACAGTTTGCTCTGTGATATGCTAGTATGTGGATTAAGTTCTTGTTAGGGCTTGCTCATGTCTTCATTTGGCTAATTGGGGTAGCACGTTGTATCTTAAACCATGGAAATGCTCTACTGATTGGAGAAAATCTGAGTCTGAATTGTGTAAGTGAGTGAGGCACTTTGAGTGCAACACTAAATTAAGTGCAAGAAGGAGAAACAGCTGATACTGGAGCCTTATTTGGAGTATTTAGTTCTAGACTGACTTGCACGTGGCTCGGCTTATCTCCTCTCTTACTCACAACTGTTTGGGCAAGGCAGCCGTAGCAGATGCTCCTGGGTACCCAGCTTGCAGATGCTGCTGGGTAGTCTTGGTGCAAGGGCTCAGGTTGGCGTGCTCTGTCTTCCTCTGTTTGTTGTCCACATTTTGAGAATTATGGATTAATTGGATTACATGCTAAATAGAGGATAATAGATTAAAGGGATATTATTGGGTTAAAACCCTTCTTAAACTCCTTCACCTTTCTTTGTTAACACCATTATGCAAGATAAAGATGTCAGTCATGAAATAAACTTAGTGTGACTCCTTTCTTTCTTGGTGCTTTTGTAGCTTCATGCTGTTGAGCACCCTCCACCCAAAGTAATGCAACTGTTCTGAATACAAATTCTGCTCTGCTGTCAAGAGGTTTTACAAAAGATTACTTCAGTGAGTCAGGATTTTAACCTTTCCTTTTTTTAGGACAGATACTCAGTTTGTGTGACTGAACGTAAGACAGGTTTCACTTCTACACTGCCTGATGCAGTTCTGATTGCTTTGAAAAAAGTCCAGTACAACTCGAGCTGCACGCAGGAAGTGCTGAAAAGAGGAAATAGGATAGTGCTGTCAGCAGAGGTAGAATGAGCTGTGACGCACTTGTGACACGTATTGGTGGAGAACAGGATTATTTTGTACTCCTGTATAAGCAAATTTAGCCTGTGTCAGAAACGATCCAGTCTTACAAAGGAGCAGCAATTCATCTCAATGTACTTAAATTATATCTTTGAAAATGTGCAGATCAGATTTAAAATGACTATTCAGGTGGTTGAGCTGGAGAGAAAGAAGCTAGGAGCTCCTGAAATGCCTGATCGTGACAGACAGCGTCTGTGCTTTAGCCCTTTGACGTACGGTATCTCTGCTTTAGCCCTTTTAAGGCTGCTCCGTTGGTGCTTCCACTGGCAGCAGTGCCATTTTAAAGCAGTTTGCCCTCCCTTTTTGGGGAGGCAGGGATTAGCTTAACCGTTGGCTGCTCTGCACATGGCTGCAGTAATGCTCATGTGGGCATAAATGGGGACTACTTTGTTTGGCGGGAGTACCAGTCTATGCTGGTTTTAACATAACTTCAGCCATAATTAACACTTAGAGAAAGGAAACATACTTCTCTCCAGGAAATGTGTTTTCTGTTAGCGCGCTCTCAAATATTTAGACCCAGACTTGCAGTTTGGTATGTAAATACACTGTTGCTTATCTCAACAGTTTTCCTTAAATACCTTTGGCACCTTTATTAAGAATTATTTATCATATATGCTTATTGTAAATTCACAAAACACTGCTAATAAAACTGCTGCTTAAACGGAGAACTCTGTTTCAAGTGTTAGAGCACAGGAGTGGCAATTGGGAAACAAATTGTTTCACCTCACCTTAGGAGATATCAAGCAAGTTGCTGAATTGCTACTATGAAATAGGGAAAGTATCTTTTTTTTTTTTTTTTTTTTTTTTTTTTAATTTAGTTCCTTGATTGATCAAGCTATAGGTATGAATGTGTAGAAGTTTGTCCTGTTCTGTTTGGAAGGGGAATCCTCATTAGAAAGCGCTGGGAGAAATGGCTCGTGAGAGAAGTTAGTTTGTAGAAACCTGAAAGCTGTGAAGGAACTAAGATTATTTTATTTACCTCCAAGTATGAGGCCAGTAAAAGAAACTAAAGCAATTCAATGTGTTGACATAAGACTTGGTTCAACTTCTACTGGTCTAGCAATCAGACAACTGTGGATTTGAGCTTGATAACATAGGGCTAGGTGCATTGTCAGCATAGATGTATCATCTGGGTCATCTGCCTCTTTTGTGTGATGGTCTGGACGTCGGACACTTGGGCAGAGGGGAGGAGGTTGTAGTGCTGTCTAATAGCTCTCCCACTAGGAAATCTGCATTGATTTGACTACAACATTTTGCCATTAACTATGTGTGGGTGCATATTACTGAAATTTCAGAAGACATCTGATGAAACTTTAGTAGCAGCAGTATTGATTTGCAGTCAGTTTTCTTTTGAATAAGCTTGGGCTGGCGTGTCAAGAAAATAAAGGTTAGAGATTCTTTTCTCTGTATTTGACGAAATCCTCAGATATGGATTTATCTGGTTAAGCATCTAACAGGAAAAAATGTATACATATAACGAAGTGTGTGCTATAAGGATTACTAAGGTGCTGTGAGATGCAGAATTTTAAGGCTCTGCTTATTCCTCCATCATCTTTCTTTCTTCCAGCTGCTTTTCCCGTGTTATGGATGGTTTGGTTTGCATGTCAATTTAGAGATGTACATGCCAGCCTAACAACATTGTAGCTACCTGTTCTTATTCTAAACAAGGCTTTTAAAAAAGCTTTTTGTTGTTTTTGTTTGTGGTTTTGTGGAGTTTTTAATAAATAAGATAGGAATTCTTTGTTTCTCTTTTCCCAGAAATTCAAGTAAGGTCAGGAATAGAAAATGTTTGGTGGTTCCTATAATTCTAATCTAGAGTTACTAAGTTATAGCTCCTATTTTCTTTAAAGATCTAATTTATTCTTTCAGATACTTAATACATCTTGTCAGTTCAGTATGTTCCACTGAACTTGCAGCTGAATGTAGATGGTTTGAAATTCTACATTTTTTTCCTTAAACCTTGTGATGACCACATCTTTATTTGATGCTTTTTCTCTCTCTCTTTTTTTTTCTTTTTTTTTTCTTTTTTTTTTTTTTAAGGTGATTGCTATTGGAAAAAAATTTAGTGTCTATGTTCCCCTAGAACAACTAAAAAGCCATTTAGCTATGCTAAGGTTTCAACAAATCATATTTAAATTACTGACATTGTTTTCATGGAAACCAAATAAATCGGTGCCACTTCCTGCATTTAAAAGATGTGTTCATTTGTTGTGTATTTCATGTCGTCTCTTTTTTTTTTTTTTTTTTTTTTTCCCCTTCTCAAAAAATATTTTTGTGGTTACTTTGCTTTAGGCACTAACTAGCAACATTTTAGACAGCAATCTTTCTCTGTGCCATGTTTTGTTTATAAAAGGTAGTTTATTTCAGAAGACCACACGAGCAGCTACAATACACTATTGTCTTAGAGGTAAATGACTAATATGTGCTGTAATCCTGGCTTTGTAGGAAGGGTGCGTTACATCAAACTTGAGATACTTCGCTCTACAGACATGAGCAAGGCTACTCAAATGCGGTGTTGTAAGGGAAGCTGTTGTTGCAACACCAAGCACCTTGATAAGAATATGATTTAGTTGTGTTTTCTTGTAAATCACTTGTGTGCTCACCATGAAATGACTTGGCGTGGCTTTCTTCAGTAAGGATCACAAGACCCCAGGAGGCACACAAGCTGTTTTGAATCAAACCTTTCTGAAAATGGAATACTTGACAGTTATGAATAAAGTTATTTAACAGTCAACTTCCTGTGGTTTACATGCATTTCTGAATCAGGAGGAGGCTGAAGGGCCGCAGCTGAGATGTGTATGCTCCATCTGGACAAAAAAGGTCATCTTCTACAGGCAATCAGAATGATTGCTTAAAATCTGATATGCTGTATTTTAATACCGTATTAAAAGAGCACAAGCGCAGTCACATAACGCCGGAAGATCTTTGAAGCTAATGTGTAGGCCGTTCATTCTGTTGTATTGGTGTGTTTTCAATAAGTTTACTTTATTGCAGCACGTCAACACGTGTATGAGAGATGTGCTCAGTCCTGCCTTTGGCTTTGTCACTTAGGGTGGCAGCTTTGGGCCTGTGTTCTAAGTTAAGCAGAAGGAAGCGGGCTCAATGGTATGGTTCCTGCAGTGTAACAGGTCATTGGCGACCTTCTGCCATGCTTCAGAAATTTGCAGTTCAGAACCGCTCAACTGTAAAAATGACTTTAAAGGGTTCACCTGCATTTAAAAAAAACCAAGTTCACCTGCAACTAAATGAAGACCTTCACATCACTATATTTTTTTAACTAGATCGTTAATTTAAATTTCCGTTGTGTGTCTTCGCAGAACATGAGTGTGAAGAGAATGCGAATGTAATGGAGAGCTATAGAGTTTTTTAATGGGGGCAGATCCTGCGATTTGTCAGTCTCCTATTAATTTTTGTCCTTGGCGTGGCTCTGTGGCGTGACGGCAGCTGATTGACTGCTGCGGCAGCCACGTGGCAGGGGCTGGACGCGGTGAGCCACACTGGAGTTAGTGGGGCAGAGTGGGGAAACCCAGTTTCTCTTTTATAGTCATCTCGGGTAAACCAGAGAGTTTACAGTTTGTCTAAAGGGAAATTTTAGAATGCAATAACTGTCTTGTTGAGTACAGCAGTTTAAATATAGCCAGTATCATCGATTTACAGAGGGAGGTCTAGTTCTGTATCTAAGTATCAAGGAAAAGCAGCCTGACACAGAAACTGTCTTTGGAGCTGTTGTTGTATAGGATTGTGATAAGATCATTTTCTTACTGAGTTTTAACAATTGCTGGCGTTAAGGCTTTCCTTGGTTGCTGTGTGGTCGGTTTTTCAGTGGGTTTCTCTACATTACTGCATGAAAGACGTAGGTTCACTCCTTTGGAAAAGGAGCGGAAGTCTTGCTTGGTTACTTTGTAATGCCGCCTTTTTGAAGCTTGTTTAAAATGGGTCAAAAGTCATCAGTTGTACAGCAGCGCATTCTGATAACAATCTGTTAGTTGGGGTAGTTTGCTGTTCACGAGCACCTGTAGTTAGCAGAGCTTCGCCTGCTACTATAAAGATGTCCAGGTTAGATAGAAAATTACCACTTGTCGCTAGCTGTATGATATGGAGGGGTGTCTGAATGTGCTGGAAGAACAGATTATGAATTTGAAGCTGTTATAAGTTCTTGATACCATGCAAATTGATAAAAGCCAATGATTGAACAACTTCTATCCTTAAATACAGAGTTGAATCATGTTGATTGCACTTGATTGCACGCACTTGCTGTGTCACATTAGTTGTCTGAATAGATTTTTCATAAGGGAAGAACCCAGTGAGTGAGCCGAAGAGTGATATACCGAAACTGGTGTATCACTGCTTTATTATTAACTGTATTATGCTTGTAAGTGACTGCTTAGTTTAAGTCTGAGTTTCAGAATGGCCACCTTGATGTTTGGCTGTCATTGACTTTGATACATGGCAGCCTAGAAAGCTAGGCTGTCTTCTCAGTGTCATTTCTGGCAGTTTGCTGTTGGATGTGTGGCTCGAGAGCGTTGCTGTTGCTGCAGGCCGATGTGTTTTGCATTCATGTTGTCAGGAAATCCCCTCTTCTGGGAACCTGCTTCTGGGGGTGTTTTGTGACTTTCACAGGCTGTGGCTTACTTGTCTGCTCCAACTGCTCAATCCATTGCAGCCCCAGTAGGCGCCGGGACTTAAAGGAGAGGTGGCACCTCGTGCATTCCATTACTACCGAGTTAATGCTGTTTTAGGGAGTAGGCATTGCTGTATGTAGTATAAAAGAGAGCTATCCAAGATTAAAATAAATATTCATCCATGCATAGTTACAGCCTCTGAGGCCCAGCTATTCTAGAACAAATACCTCCACCTAATGACTGAAGTTTGTACGTAGTCTTGTGGGAGAGGGACAGTTGCCAGCTCCTACTAGGACCTAAAAAAGAAATTAAATCTGACCTTAAACCTTCTTTTGTCTTAACATTCAGCTACAGGCAGTGGTCTTAGTACTTGGAAGGCATCAATTCTGTTCCTCTTACTCCTGCTTGGGAAGCTTGATAGATTTGTGCAAAGTTGTCTATTTTTATTTTCTATTAAATAGGAATGCTTTTCTGCCTACGCTTTCCTTACAGGATGGAAGCTAGAACAGATTTCTGAAGTGCTGAAAAAGATGTAGGTATAAAATACTGCTGTCATTGCAAGCAGTTGCTGCTGTGCGCCACCAGACTTTAAAATGGTTAGTGTGAAAGCTGCAGTTTGTCATCCTGGAGGAAATCGGTAACATTAAGCCTTATTTAGAAGGTAGATAAGGTAGAACTGTGTTGAGCTCTTTCCCTGCAGGTGTGTCGAGCACAAGGCATGTTTAAACCAGAGTCCCAATCTTGCCTAATTAAAAGTTGGTGTTCAAATTGCACAGGTGAAGGTGCAGTATCTACTTATATTATGTAACTTTTTTTAGTACCTGGAAAAATTGCAAAGGTACCTGGCTTATGTGTCTGCCAGAACCCTTTTTGGACTGTTATTTGCCCTACCCTACTTTACTGCTGCTTAGATGACACAGTTTAATACTGAGGTTTGATATTCTTCCTAGATAAGTTTGCAGAGTTCAGATTCAAGTGAGGGGAAGCCATTATCAGGGTGTAACTGCTGTCCTAATTCACTTGTCTTAGATGTAGTCACCGCAGCCTTGGATGCTTCATGAATTTCTCATCAAGAAAATTCAGTCAATTCTTGCTCTTCCACCCACAGAGTGAAAGGACAGATGGTTTCTTTTCTGTATTTACTATAAAGTAAATAAGTTATAGCTTGGTAATCAAGAGCTTTCAAAAGGAAGCACGTTTCTGCTTCTGTCCTGATGCTGAGAATCCTAAAAAGGTACTACTTTCCTTTGCAATCAATTCAATCAGGATATTACGTATGGTGAGTGAACTCATGTTCAGCACCATCCTTGTAAGAGTTCTTCCTTAATCCCACCACCCTAACAGCGTTCTGGAGAGTTGACCATAGTTCAGGCTTACTGTAAAAAGTGTTTTGCGTTACTGGAGGGATTAAAAACTGCAGTTACTATTTGCAAGGACAGTGATGTCTTGATTCTGGAAGGTAACCTGTACAGCAGGTGTGATATCATGCAGTATGGCAGCACGGAGCTATGTTCGTTACTCCCAGAGTAAGAGGGTCTTGTCCAACTGGATCTCTGATAGAAAGCTTAGTAAAACGCTTCATCTGCTGTGGTTTCTCATCCTCTATTCTGCCAGTCATTTTCCGTGCTCAGGGGAAGTACCTGTATGAATGGGATCGTATGGCAATGCAGTTATAAATCAACTTCTCTCCAGTGATTAATCCCTGGAGCTGAATGCCTGTATGTGCGGACTCTTCAAAGGACTAGAATGATTGAATGTAGCTTTTAATAATGAAGGTGTGGTTGCTTTGTTGATACTCCCTGTGGGTAACACTGTGGGATTTATATAGCAATATACTTGGAATAATAAACTTGGAAAGAATTTAGCTATTGTAAATGTGCCTACCTGTGCTTTTAAGCTTAAGTATTTAACTGGCCTGGAAATAAAAGGTCAATTGTGTTCTTAGGATAGCCGCTTAGAAAAATGATAGTGATTAAAGCTTACAACACTTAAATCTAGATTTTGATAAATTAACTGGACTTCAGAATGTAAACTATTGGGATTAAGTGTGCCACTTAATCAAATAACCATTTGCTTTGTTTTTAGGGGGAATCTGTAAAGTATTTCTTGGACAACTTGGATAAACTTGGAGAACAAGTAAGTTTTGTTTTGTTTTTTTTTCTTTTCAGTCTTGAGTTTTAAGTAGTCTTTGTGATCTCTGGGTTTTAAACAGATGAAATATAATTAGTGTCTACTCAAATAACTTCAGTTAACTTCGACTGTTCCACTGTCTCAGCAGTTCATCACTGATAGGTCAAAAATACAGGGCAATGTGAGGGCTAAGAGAATTTCTAGAAATAAAACTTCTGTAGAAATTGAACATAAAGCGAGGTACAAATGCTCGTCTAGTCAGGAGAGTGTTAAAGTAGCACTTCAGCACTGACTGGTATCCAGAAAGAACTGCTTCTGGTTTTGCATATCCAGTTAGGAGCACTAAGTTAAATCAGCGCGCAGGTCAGAGGTACCTTTCTCTAGCATCTACTTTGAAATAAACAAACTTGCGACAGAGTAAAATCTTTTTTCTCTGGGGAAAAAGCAGAAATTTCTGTAGAATAGTTTTGATAGAAATGTTGATTACTGCTTGAATAGTGAAGTTGTATGCTGATATGTGTTAGTCGTGTGTTGCAGAAGTGGCACGTGGAAAAACTGCCTTTAAAATGAGATGCTAGCTTGAACTCCATGGGGAGGAATTTCTCCATGGTCATTTCCAGCTGATGGCTAACAAATGATGAAGAAATCCAAACCGCTTCAATTGAATCCTGTTACATCATGCTTAATTTCATTATTTTTGCCTTTAACAGATTAGAAACTTAATTTTAAGCCAGAATATTTTTCTGCTTTGAACTATCATTTTTCTGTCTAGAGCACTGGTGATCATCTTGCAGAATGCGTGTGCTTTCCAGTTATCTTGCTTGAGAACTCCAGCATTCGCTCTCTAAATTGTGATTTGGTCTTGAGTCATAAGGCAATAAGAACTGCACTCACTTTAATGGACTGCTAAACTTTCTGCTAATGGTAGATTTCTCCAGGTCTTTGAATCCAATGCACTTTAGTTTCCAAGGGTTTTTTTGTGGTTTTTTTTTTTTTTTCCCCACACACTTGCACACATCTGGGTGAAGATTTTTGCAGCTTCTTTTCAAAGTTCTTTATTAGAAACCTTGGTCCATTCTTTAATTAAAGCATGCAAGCTGAAGTCACTATTTTAAAAATCTTTTTATACACACACATCTTGTGGGTGTGATGTTACTGTGGGAACGCTGAGTTCTGAATTACTGTATTTCCGGTTTAAAATTAGACCAAATAGTGTTGAGATACAGAGAGACTTTTCAAGGTCTGCTGACATAGAAAATGTTAGGTCTTTGTGGAAAGAGTGCTAGCTAAGTTTTATTACTGAGTGAAGGATTTGATAGCTGCTTCTGGTTTATTCTTATCTATATGCAAGATTTGTCTAGTGATTGTTTTCCCAAACTGTATTAATGTAAGTATTTTACTATTCTTATCTGTTATCTGATACAGCTAGGCAGGCCTGCAGCTGAATTGTTTATAAGCAGAGAGACCTGCGATTCATGTGCCTCTTGCCAAAAGGGAGCTGATGATAACAGCGTGTAGGGAAGAGAACTTCGTGTCCAGATTTAATCGAATCAGCGAAATAAGAGTAGCTGGCTGGCATATAGACGTGGGATCGGCTGGATTCTTTGCAACTGTTTGTTGTTATTTCTACTGCCAGTGCAGACTGTATCTGTTCAAAATATCTCAGAGACATTGCTTTCCATGGTGTGATTGGATCTTATTAATGCCTTAAATTCTAATTTTAACTAGGCAAACAGTGATGTGATAGCCAAAAGAGATACCTGGTAACAGCAATAAGTCCTTTAGAAGAAAACAGACTGTAGTGAATTTGAGGAAGGAGACAGTTCAGGAGGAAAGCACGTGTTCTGAGTCAGAATCAATATGTATGCTTGGGAAGAGCTGTGCTTGCAGGCGAATGGAGCTGCACAGAAAATAAAACAAAAAACCAACAAACTTTCCCTACTCACAAAAAAAAAAAGGAAGAATCATAGAAAGTGAATAAGAAAACAGTCAACATAGAAGACTGGGCAAAGTGTAGAAAAGGAGAGTGTGCTTGGCGATGCTTGCAAGAGAAGTACTGACTGACAATGGCAAAACGTTGAACGGACACTGAAAATAATACTCAGGAAAATACTCACCTAATGCTGCACTCTTCAGATATGGGGAAGGGGATCAACAGGGAGAAAGGGGCTAGTTCAGAACTGTTACAGTGGCCAGCTGCTAGTATCCCAAAGATCTGGGCATGAGAGAAAAAACATAGTTATCCTTCAGAAAGATAACTCAAATACTGGGAGGTTTCTTAGGATTGCTGTATTTAGTTTCCTGTAGCCAAATGATGGCTGTATACTGAGCACTTGACTTCTAGTGCTCTCATTTGCGGACTGTTGCATCAGAGTAGCCATCATCTGGTTTAAAACGTGGTAGGTCTTTTGTGCATGTGGAGCTTGAAAGCACTTGAAAGGGTTTTATTCGTGATTGCAAGTGTAGAAGGAAGTTTAAATGAGTAGTAATACTCGAGAGGGAATTTGTCAGGAATTCTGGGCATAAGCTCTTGTTCTTGAAAGTGCTACTGAATAAACAGTACAGGCCAACTCCCAGGAGAGTTTGTTTGGTGCTCTTTTTCAGCATTGAAGGTATATATGGCTTTGTCTGTTGTATTAATTGATTTTCTTTATTTACTTTCTTTAAGAATTTCAGTCACTTCTGAGCTTTCCTGAGACTTTCTGGTTTTGTTCTGAGAGTTTGAGACTAACTTCCTGAATAACAAAAGATTACATGTTCCTGTTTGAAAGATGGAATAAGTGTTGAACCTGCGACATTCTCTTGCTTAGATGTTAACAGTCTGCTTTCCTCAAAATCCCTTCGCATGTACCCAGTGACATTTGATACAGTCATTGCTCTGTTCCGCTGATTGTTTTCCCTCTCTAACAATTTTTGGTAGAAAAGAGCCAAGGTAAATTTAACAGATAAAGAGAAAAATCTTACTACCCTTTAAAATTGCTTCTGTAGTTGGACAAGGGGGGTAGAAGCACATGTCTGTTGCTCAGTTTGGAGAGCATGTGATACTGCTTTAGCAGTTGAGTTCTCCTGCAGATATAGGTGGTACGGATTTTGGGTGTGTAATAGCGCTACAGCAAAATGTGCAGGGTGGGGAGCTTGTGCTTCACAGAGCTGTTTTATTTGTGCCACGCTAAAAGTCAGTGCTTTAGTCATGGGCAGCTCAAGTAAAGAAACCTGGGAGTTCAAACAAAACAGTCTCTCTCTATAGCTAGTTTCACTTTTGAGCTTACATTGCAAAGCAAAGTGATCCTTGAGGTTTTGAAACATTACCCTCACTTCATGATTTTTAAAATTGCTTTCATAATGGCTGTGGATCAAACTTGCCCAGTTGCCTTAAACTTGGAATACTAGTATTTAAATAACCATGTAGTTGTGTGTTTGTTCCCCCTGCACCAGCTTATAGTTGAATTAGACTTTCTGGACCATGGTCTTACACATCTTTATAAAAGCTCAAAGTCTGGTAACTGGCACTGTCAAAGGAAGATTGTAGATCATTCACTAAGAGGACACTAAAATTCCAACTCTAAAACCTAAATCACTCTCTTTGAAGTTGTGAGAAATGCTGGAAAAATGTAAGGAAGAGTTTCCATAACAAGCGAACAACAAAGCTTTAAACTTCACGGTCAGCCAGCTGTCTGTTACAAATGCATTTTTTAAATAGCAGAAAGACTTGGACCGTATGCAAAAGTGTAATTCTAAGAATGAAGAAATCCCCAGTATGAGTCTTGAATTTCATACTGTTGAAAGCTGACTAATAAGAATTCCTCTTCGTGTTAGCATCTGCATCCGTTGGTGATGACTGTGTAACAGTCAAAAAAATTGTAAAAAACCACTTATCCTGCCTGTTTAATTCTGGGAGAAAAGGTGGACTGGAGAACTTCAGAGTACAACTGTCTCGCCTGCCCTCCTAGGCTGGGCTACTGGGAGGAGGCTGCTGTCCTCAGCTGCCCGTTTCTTCTTCTGTTCTACTACTTGCACGGTGTGTTTTGGACAAAACCGGGCTATGTGAGCTCACAGGTGTGGCACACAGCTAATAGAAGTGACTTTTTAGACCGATAAAGCTGGATGCAAAAGATCCATGGCACAAACAGAAAGCTGCTTAGATTTCACTGTTCTGGAATAATTGATTGCCTTGAACATAACTTAGCGGAGCAGCTCTTTATTTTCTAGAAGCTGTCATGCAGAATGCAGGAGAACATGGGAGGAACTGAGCGCCCACAGTTAGGATGGGATAGTGCTGCGGTTACGGGTCTGAGAAGCCTGGTTTAGACCCCATTTGCCGCATTGCGGTGTTGGCAGCCAGCGTGTTTCCCAGCTTCGTGGGACGAGGATGAATGATGTATAAAGTAATCCAGAATGAGGGAAACTGGCCTGAGGAATTGATGGTACACCGCTCGGGTTGTTTATGGATCCTTGTCATGTGGCAGATAGAAAGCTTAAGTTCTCTAGGGCACATGTTTTGATTTAATATTGGGTGCGTCTCCTGCTTTGGACTGTAGATCTTTCCAAAATGCTTCAGTGTTAGCATATAAATGTACATACATGTGTATGTTTATTTAAAACCTCACGCTGTTCCTCTGCAAGCTTTCCTCTCGATTGCAAGTCAGCTGTGATCACCATACCTGTGACTTGTATCCTAACTGGCAAACTCTGCTTTATTTTTTTTTTTTTAGGATTATCTCCCCTCACAGCAAGATATACTGCTGGCACGAAAACCCACAAAAGGGATTCATGAGTACGACTTTGAAATAAAAAATGTTCCTTTCAAAATGGTTGATGTAGGTGGCCAAAGGTCAGAACGGAAACGTTGGTTCGAATGCTTTGACAGTGTCACATCAATACTCTTCCTTGTTTCCTCGAGTGAATTTGACCAAGTGCTTATGGAGGATCGGCAAACGAATCGCCTTACGGAATCCCTGAACATTTTTGAAACAATAGTCAATAACCGGGTTTTCAGCAACGTCTCAATCATTCTCTTCTTAAATAAGACGGACTTGCTTGAGGAAAAAGTACAAAAAGTGAGCATCAAAGACTATTTTCCAGAGTTTGAAGGGGATCCCCACTGCTTAACAGATGTCCAGAAATTCCTGGTGGATTGTTTTCGTACTAAACGCCGGGACCAGCAGCAGAAGCCCCTCTACCACCACTTCACCACTGCTATTAACACAGAAAACATCCGGCTAGTTTTCCGCGATGTCAAGGATACCATCCTTCACGACAACCTCAAGCAGCTTATGTTACAGTGATGTGCAAAAAGACATTTTTATTTGAGTAACTTTTGTGTGTTGGTTTTTTTAACTAGAAGTTTACAGCAGGAGTAGAGAAATCCAGATCCTGTCAGACTTCTTGATATGTGGCTAAAAGCTGCTGCTGAACACATTATTGCCAATTTCTGCAGGAATTCAGGCTTAATCTCTTCCAGTGTAGCTTCAAGTTGACTCCAGTTGTAATTTTATAGCAGACCTATGTCTAAGTTACCTGTAAAGTGATAAATTCGACCTTTTAAGAACATGCGTATTACCCTAGAAAATTCATTCCACCTTCAGAATTCCAAGTTCAAACTTCAGTGAAACGGTTGCAATGGTTAGATTGTTGCAGTGATTTTGGGGGGGGGGGGGTGGGGAGAAAGTTTTCACATCTAACTTCATTATGAAGACTGTGATACCATAGCTGACTTATTTCTCAGGTCTATTGTTGGTTAGAAATCCCATAAATCCCCTGCTGGAATCATCTGAAGCTAGGATTCCTGGCTGTAACGTACTTCCTGTTTAAGTCTAAATCTTTGCATGAGGTTTGACTAGGAGGTGCTTTAAAAAGACTTAGATTGGGAGCTTCAGACCTGTCTGGCAGGAAGTACTAGCGCAGGTAGAAGTCTAGTGACGAGGAATTAGTGAACGGCACAGCACACGGTTTCACTCTCTCGCATTGTACGTACGCCTTGGAGCCATGGCGAAGCACCGCGCACTATGATACGGTCCTCTTCAAATTCTGATGTGGGAAGGGGGAGCAAGCTAAACTTGTATTTCTTATCTTCACTAACCAGATGTGACGTGTAGGTACCCTACCTGTTCTTGAAGCGCTTTGGTATAGCACTAGTTCATTTTTACTTTCTTCGTGACTTCTTAACAGCGTGCCTCACCTTAATCAGAAGGCATTTGGTGATGGATAGAAGTACTTGCAAACCTAAGTGCCTCCTTGTGTTCTGTCCTCCTACGGTATTTTCAGTGGCCTTATGTGAGCATACGTGTTTCCAGCAGAGGCCTTGTGTAGCTGACACCATGAAGATGAATGTTTTCTTCTGGAAAAAGAACACATCACAGCAGAACATGCTTCGGCTGATGAGGTTCTTTCCAAGACTTTCCAGTTGGGTCTAGCAATCCTAAGTGTACTTGAGCCAAATATGTTGCACAGCGTACTCCAGAGTGCTGCTTGTGACTAAGAATATTTTACCAAAAGTTCCATTGCGGTTTCATTTTCTTTTTTTGGGAGGGGTTGTTACCATTGCCATGTCATTAAAAAAAAAAAATAATAAAAAATACTTCTTGCGCAGAAGTCCTCACCCACCGCACAACATCCTACAAAATGAGAATAAGCTTGTGAGCTTGTGTTTTAAAAAGTAGTGCCGTCACCAAGCTTCCCCCAGACTGTAGTGTCATGTAGGCGGTTCAGCTTGCCACTTTAACCCGTGGAACTGGCCAATTCCTGTGGATCATGATGCTGGCCAATACGTGCCTAAATGAACTTTTAACATACCGCACGCGTGGCAAGCGATAATTCTCGCTGCTTGGAGCAGTGTCCCTGCTAGGACATAGGAAAGCTGCCTGTCTTCTGAACTTAGCCTTTTACTTACTGTGATTGTAAGTTGTATTAACATCTCCGTACCTCATTCTCCTGCCAGTAGAGGGGGAATAGTGTATTTTTATTTAGTTAGGTGCTTTGAAAGACCTCTATTTTTTTATATCATTCCATGGGTAGTCATAGATGAGTCTGCGATTTCTGCGATAAGGCACTGTTTTGGGAGGAAAGAATTGTGAAAAGAGCTCAGGAGAAGACACAGTGCATAATCTAAACATAAACAGAAAGTCTGGGAGCAACACCGATGTCAGGAGGATAAATAGAATCTTTAGATGGGAATATTTAATGTTGATTTTCCCTCCTTTTTGAACATCAAGGCTTCTGGTTTGATGTCTTCAGGTCATGTGTGAGCAGTTCAAGAAGGGTGATGAACTGGAGACCTCAAAAAAGGCTCGTGAGGCTGTTTAAAGGATGGGACCACATGCCTGTAGTGAGAGTCCAAGTTCTCAATTTACCTCTTTGGAGAAGGATGACAGGTTGATTCAGTTGAGCTATAAATGCTACATGAGCAGACAACAAACCTCTGTCTAGTAGCCTCAAAGTCCACTGTTGGAAAGCAGAAATTGAAGAAATTCATGCCCTTGTTTAGTCAACAAGAGTAATAGGTTTGGTTTTTTCCATTGCTGATGGTTGCCTGAACAGGTATCTTTTTTGAAAAGAAACTTACCTCTGCTCTGATTAAAATAATTAATTTGGAGAAGATCTGTAGTATGTGTTTTGCAGGATTTCAGGCTAGCTGATTGCAGAAAAGACTGAAGACTGGATAGTGGATGATATGAAGATTACCAGGAATTTGTCTAAACAAATTTGTTTATGTAAAATGTTGAATTTTTGGTCAAGGGACCTTTTAATTTTACTAAAGATCCTCAGAACTGATGTCAGTCCAAGGACATAGTTCCAGCAAGGCACTGGGCACTTCTGACGTTAGCTAAAGTGGGAAAAATATTCAGCCGGCTTCTCCCCTGAGCCAACACATAAAACCAGTTTTTAATCCTTTTAGATCACTTTCCCTGTGAACACCAGGGCCTGTAAGGTAGCGAGGTGGAGCCCGCGATGGTGGGTCACTTCTGACAAGGTAGGCCCTGGTAGATGAGCACTATAAGAATCTCAGGCAGAAATGAATTATTTTAATGAAATGACTGAGTCGAATCACTCGCCTGTGTTTCTCACTCCCGCTTCTTCAGAGGGGGTGGGGCGGTTGACCTTGATGTGACTGTTTATGTGGTTCCTATGTTAACGTACCGGCTAAACAAACCGAACCAATGTTGGGCTTTTCCATGCTCAGACTTCCTCTTCATTAGCTACCTGAAAAGAAGCGCAGCATGTACGGTTGTGTTTCTTTTTAGATTTGTTTCTAAATATTATTTCTTTATAGCAGGATATAATTTTGGTACAAGAGCTGAAGGATTGATGTTTTGAACAGACTGATTTTTATCCTGAAGCAAACAAATGAGTCACAGTTGGCTAGTAAGAGCGAGGCTTGTTCATGTAAAGCAGTTTGTGGTACAAGGTGAGGACATATTTCTAGAGAAGGTGGGAAAGCAGGTAGAAAATCAAGTTTCCCTAAACTTTCTTAGTTCACTTTGAGGGGGTGAGCTCTGTTAAAAAGATCACTGACCGTATGGAGATATACCACTGTCTCGTACAGCCTTCCTGTACTTGAAGGTGAAATTGGTGTTTTAGCGACTGTTCTCTGCTGCAGTGTGTTAAACGTAGTTGGTTGATACCTGAAAACTGTGGCTGTTCATCAGGGCTTTAAAAATTTTACGTTTTTTTTTTATATATTGTATGTGGGAGCGTAAGCCATCAGTTTGTGTAAAACTTAAGCTTTCTTCTAGAATATCTGCTTTTTGGAAAAAAAAAAAAAAAAAAGTCAGGTGGGTTCCTTGATCTCCAAGGCTGTATATTGGACTCATTTGTCTAGTA
The DNA here is from genome assembly GCF_036417535.1 of Chlamydotis macqueenii. Taxonomy (NCBI): domain Eukaryota; kingdom Metazoa; phylum Chordata; class Aves; order Otidiformes; family Otididae; genus Chlamydotis; species Chlamydotis macqueenii. The sequence continues at coordinate 3,065,540 of NC_141573.1, read as the reverse complement.
AGTAGCTTTAAATTTTTGCCCATCAGAATTATCCTAGCACATTGCTCAGATCAAGTGGGTGTTTCAAGCTTCGTGACACTTGGCTAGTAAGAGTATTTTGTGATCAGTCCCAGACAGCTTGGTCAATCTGCATCTGCTCATCGCGTTTGGGAGCAACTCACTGCTTAAAGACCGAGAACTGTGCACGTTTGACGTGTCTGTTGCCATCAGAAGGTTCCTTTGGTTGTTTCACTTTAAGGACGGTTGCAGAAGGTTCATTTTCCAACAATAACATTTCCTGTTTCAAAATGACCAGAAGTTTCATGCCATACTGAGTTGTTCACAAGTTAACTTTACAGGTCTTGTCTGTTTGATGGTACCATTAACATACTTTTTAAATTACACAGCATTGCAATACAGTGCCATTTTGCAATTTCTTTGCATTGTACTTGAAAATAAGTTGAATTGCAGACTATTTAAAACCGCTTTCCTGCGCTTTCAGTAGCAGTGAGAGCTTACCTTACGTGAAGCCTTTATGTAAAAATATATTTTGTAACAACTTCATAGATCTTTAACAAAACCAAGATTTGTATTAGCTTTGTATAAATGTTTGTGGCTTACAATTTTATATGTTTAACTTTTTATAAACTTTCCAGGGACTACTTTTTATTGTAAATTTTTTTTTTTCCTCCTTGCTTTGGTTTAAGATTGGCAATAAATTATTTCTAAGGGAGGTGTTAGAAGAAATAGCATCACTTCCTTTTTACAAAACTGTTCAATTGGTTAATAGTTTAAAGCCTCTTACACTTGCTTGTACATTGCTCTGTACATACTCTCCAGAAGTGTTGCCTTTCAGCTATTAATATTTGCCTTGTGTACAAAAATTACTGACGATGAATAAACGTATACAGCCTCATGTTGGTATTATGAAATTATTTTTTCGAATTAATAATGTGTGGAGGCAGCCAACGGACGGTTTTTGTTGGCTGGCTAGGGCCAGCTGTTCTGCTCCTGCCACATCTGCTGTTTCAAATGAAGTATGTGATAGTCGGTCTCTGCTCTCCGGCAAGCTCTCTGCTAAAAGGGCTCGGCCGGGTTCTCGTTCTGCCTGAGCACTGCTGTCCAGTCGCGAGGTAAAAGGAAGCTGCTGCCCTGCGTTTCACAACCAGTGTGCCACTCAATATTTAAAATATTGATGACACTCGTGCGTCTTCTGACGTAAGTGGCAAGCCTCTGTATAAATGATGTATCTCAATATTGCCGAGTTAGATTTTTTTTTTTTTAAAGCTGTTTTCTGAATAAGCCAGCCTCTGTCTCCATCTCCTCTAGAAGTGGATAACTGGCTGTTTTGCAACTGGCTGCAATATGAAGCAATGTTTTGCAGCAAAACATTGATTTCTCCCTGTCAGTTTTCATAGGCCTGAGATGCATCACTTCCCACAACAGCCCTCGGATTTGGCTGGCATGCTGCGGACACTAAATCTCTGAAAACAGTCAGACCAGGTCATTCGTGTTTGTAGAGTTAGTGCTTGACTTGAGTGTTTGCCTTGATAATGGGAATACATAAACTAAAAATCCTAGTGTATGTGCACGTTGCTGTGGATTAGTAGGAACCTGCACGCTCTCCCCTAGCCTCTGCCTTGTGGAGAGCAGTGTTCACAGTGGGAAGGAGTCACCTCAGCGCACTGAAACTGGGAGTTAAAAACCTTAACCAGCTCTGCAGTGCAGTTTGGATTCCGCCTGTTCCTCGGTGGGGTCGTTTCTGCAGAATCACAGCCTCAGCTGCTGACCGCTTTTTTTTTGCACTGAAACACTTCTATCAAATGAACACCATTTGTGATGTTGCTCTGACTTTGAAAACCAATCTCTAGGTTTTTTTTGAAAGCTTTTTTTTTTTTTCTTGGATCTTATTTCCTGAGATGCAGTCAGCTACCTTGAGCGGTAGAAGTAACAACATCTAGAACTCAACAGATCGTATTTATTTTGCCTTGGTTTTTTTTAAAGCCAAGTATTACAGCATTAAGGTTCACCTAGTTAAGCTCTGGCTCACTGAAGCTCTCGTTAGAACTAGGTTGGTGGTGGTGTGCCGTTAGCAGTAACTCGCAGGCTGGTAACCTCGCAGCACCGCTGGACCCGGTGGCAGCAGTGGGGAGAGCCGAAGGAGGGGCGGGAACGCAGCGTGGGACAGGCTTTATGTCAGCAAGTGGAAGTTTCTTCACTTTCACAAAGCTCTTGATTTAACAGAACACCTCATTGCACGCACTACAGAATGTAGGTTGGGTTTTGAGCCTCTTCCTTCCTCTTAAAGTAACTCAGTGGTTACACAATAACCGACGTTAGGGAATGAAAATAGAGTGGAGCCCTGCCGAGAGCTTCCCTGGCAGCAGGAGCCGGGTTCCGAGCTGACCTCAGGAAGCTTGTTCCTGACTGTTCAGCTGCTCCGCAGCTGCAGGGCAAAGTGCCGAAGGAGCGGCTGTGGAGCGAGCAGCCCTTTGGGTAACACGGCTGGAAACAGGACGAGAGTCCGCGCTGTCACAGACCCTGCTGGTTTTTTCTCTAAAAAAAAAAAAAAAGAGATAGTGTTGAGTTATTTCTGGCCAGCCCACCTATTGTACCGCTTGGCTGTGTTTTCCACACAAGCTGAAATGTTTTCACTATGTGTAAAATGCAAGTTACTAACTTAAATTAATAAGAAGGGGCTGAATGGGAGTCTCAAGGTTCTGCAACAGAGTTTTATTTGTGCCTGGCTTTAGACGGTACTGGATTTCTTTTCTTTCTTTCTTTGTGTTTGTATGCACACTTAAAAAAATAAGGGGCAAGATATTGATTCCTGCTGGAGCACGGCTTCCCCATCAGCAGCTTTCTGGGCTCAGGGGTTCTTACACGCCGTTGCTCCTACGAGAAGCTCCCGCAAGATCAGCGCGAGCCCCGCTCCGGCCTGTGAGACGTGCCGCGGCAGAGTCAGGCCTGACGCCCCAGCTCGGTAAACAAGATGGCTTGAAGATAAGGAATCCAAACATCCAGCAGAAACAACACGTGCGCTGAGACGGAGACGCGGTCCCTGCCCGTGCGTGCTGCCAAGGTACCTCTGCCTCTGCTTCGTTCTGCCGAGGAGGCCGAGACTTTGATTAGTTGTTGAGAACTAGATCTGACAAACCTGGCTTTGGGATAGGTGGTTGTGAGCAGAGGCCTGCTTCAGTGTTTGCGACCTCATAGGAAGGCTGATATTTAAAGGCTGTGTCCCCCAGCCGCCGCCTGCGGGCAGCAAGTTGCGGGTGTGCTGTTCCTCAGGCAGCGAGGGCTGTGAGGGGCTGGGGAGTGAGGTAGGGACGTGTTTGTCCGCAGACACGGCAAGCGAATTAATCTCATTTCTCTGTCTGGGTGGTTTGAAACATGGTGACCCAGTAAGATGACGCTGATCAGTGCAGACTGGGTTTTTATTTATTTAGGGCTTACAGAGCAGGAGGAAGCACAAGACCCTGTGCATCCAGCAAAGTGAGTTTTCCCACTCCCTATCCCAATGTTCACTATAGCAGATCTTGGATCTTGCCTGTATGGAAGATTCTGACTCCCTTCCCAGGTTTTTCCCATTGACAGGTAGCAATGCTCAGAGCCAAAATCCCTGCCTGATTTCCAGTTCTCTCTCCTATCCACACCAGGCCACACCTTGGATGGCTTCTAGCCACGTTGCAAGCTCTGTCCCGTGTTCTCTCTCTCATGCTGCCTGCAGCCTGGAAGACAGTCAACTTCTCTTACGTAGGAGAAAGCCACCCCTTTATCAGATTCAAAGGGGAAACAGTAGTGGGAAAAAAAAAATAAAAAAAAAGAGGCATGTGTTTTAACGTTAACATTCCCCAAGATGGCCTTGTTCACCGATGGAGAGACTGAATGGCCGTTTCCGTGTTGACCGTACACCACGCAAACGGTGTTCGTGGGCTGACGCCAGCTGTGAATAATTTGTCTCCGTCAGCTCACCGCATGGGGCTGTGATGGCAGTAAGCGCTTCCACAATTAGCAGGTGTGATCACCAGCCCTGACGTGAGGCTCAGCTCTGAGCGCTCCGTGTGCCCACGGTCTTTGCCTGGGAGTTGTTCTTTGTTTTCAGCTGTTGTAGGACGCAAAGGCAGTACCTGTAAATGAGGCGGATCTCCGAGTGCTTGCCTAGGCATAGTGTTCTGCACTTTTTCTGTATGAGCTGGATTCTCTTACATTAATCCGAAGTCTAACGGTGCGAACAGCTGCGAATTGATGACCGTTTCCTGCTGTAGCCTCTGAAGAAAACAGAAGCAAACAAAGAAACTTCAGTGAAATCAGCATTTTCAAAGAGTTAACACGAGGATTTGCAGGGGAGCAAGTTGAGCAAGCCTTCAGCAGCAACAGCCTTCTTACATCATGTCTGGCATTTGCTAAAAGTTGTCTAGAATTAAGGGGCAAACTTCCTCTTTTATTCCTGCAGATGACCCAGGCAGACTCTCCTTCCCCCTCTCTCCCATCCCCGCTTACAAAACTTTCACAGAAAAGGGGATGTGATGCGGCCCACGCCCAGCAAAGCGCCGGGCGTCGGGTCTGGTGCAGGGCAGGTGAGCTGGCTGCGGGCGCTGCGCGCAGAGCGACGGGACCAGCCGCTCAGGGAATTCCTGCGTGATGTCAGCCTCTGCTGCCCGGTAGCAAACCACAACCAAACCACCCTCAGAAGTTCTCGTGGTATCATCCGCTGTGCACCACGAGCCTGGCTGCTGCGTGGGAAGGGGACGCCAGCGTGACACGACTCCTCCAGCACCGCAGCCGCATCAGCTCTCCTTCCTCCTCTGCTCCGGATGTCCCTCCCTGCCCATGGCATCACATCTCAGCTCACGGCAGGAAACCTTTCTGCTGTTCCTTTTCTCACCTCCGCAGTACTCAGGGAGAAATATTACTAAATATTTTTTTCCAGCGTCTTAAATCCTCCTCTTGTTTCCAGTGAAATGTTGTCTTTCATAGCACTTGTAATACAGCAGTGCTCAATCATCTCTGCTATCTGTTATCTGGGGATGCCACTGGGGCCGGGGAACATTTTCACAGGTACAAACGTCAGCAGCAAGTTGCTGTGGCTGTTTCCTTGTCGTGCCAAAGCACTGGTGCCACTGTGCCACTGTTGCAAGATTTCTTCCTTTAGAAAGGCAAACCCAATTGCCTGAAGGGGTGGAATAGATACGTGGAGAGTATTTAGACATTTAATATTCAGATTGATTGCCAAAAGTAACTTCTCTCTAAGAGGCTAGCTAGGTAAAGTGTTTTGGTTTTCCCTCTTCACAGAGGCAGGGATCGAATATGAAAGCAGCTGGATGCCAGCCAGCCGTTTCGCCGGAGCCAGGCCTTCCACTCCACGTCTCCATACCCTGTCTCATGTGCTTGCAGCAAGACAAATGTCTGTGGCGATGCCAAAGTGAGGAGAGCAGAGGAGGAACACACGGTTTGGCACCTTCGCTTACCGCCGTGGCTCTCCTGGGAGGTGGAGGTCAGTGATTCCCCGGATGGATGAGAGTCGCTGCCCACATTTAGGGAGCGTATCTCAGAGTTAGCAGCTTCAAGGGTGATCTGTAATCAGGAGGCAGAAAAAGGCACCTCCAGAGAGCAATTCTCAGCCTGCAGTGGTGTCCCGGGCAGGTCGGGTGAGTCACTCCCCTGCAGTGCCAAAGGTGACCAGCCCAGACTTGGTCTCTGCGCTCTCAGACACCTCCAGTGAAATGAAACCACCTCCTCCCCAGCACCTTTGTGCTGTGTGTCCCTGATAAGGAAAGGCAGTGCTGTGTGAGCACGTTAGCGTAGAGCACTCTTGAGATCCTTGGAGGAAAGATCTAGACTGTCATCTTGCCTCAGATTGTTTTCAGTGCAGGGTCCCTCCAGTACCCCTTGGTGGCAGGATTTCACCCGTCCCATCTCCATGTCCGTTTTTGTAACAGTCACAAGCCGTTGCAAATCAATAGCTCTGGATCTTGGCAGTGGTGTAGGAAATAACCCCACATGTTTTACAGTTCTTTAAAAGCAAAAGAATAACTAAATCCTCATTTAAATTCCCATTTCCATAGCTGGACCTCTTTGGATCACACATTCCTTTAGCATCGGCTGATTTTTTAATCCGTCTTCTGGTCAGACAGGATTTCTGTTTCTGCAGACATGAATGTCACCCTGTCTCCATGTCTCACCCACCACGTTACCCACCCAGACTTCCCGGGAAGAGCTCATCATGTGATGCTTATGAAAAATACTCCAGAGCTGAACTTATTAGTAAGAGAAACAGCAGATCTGCAATGCGCAGCTAGTTTTTTTTACTTAAATGGCAAGATTATTCACTGCATGCAGTTCTGTCTGAGCCCTGTAACACTATGAAGCAAGCACGCGGTGTGATGCCAACGCCACGCACACACTGCGAAAAGGAGGAGGATGGCGGAGACTGGGGGTGTTGGGAACATCTGAGCTGTCTCTGTCTGCTTCAGACCAAATCGTCACGGAGGAGCCGCGAGGCAGAGGGAGAACGGCCGTGATCTGAGCACAGGACTGGATTCCAGGAACATCTGAGCACTAAATATAGCAGCCGCGCTCGCTCAGCAGCTTCGGGTCCAGCAGATAACATCCCGCTCCGGGACAGGGCTCCGGGAGAAATGATACCGCCCTGAGGGGAGGTGTGAAACTCAATCTCCGTCACCACATCGACAACGCTTCCCAGGAATCCCAGGATCCCTGTCTTTTCACTGGTTTATGTCTCTTTGAAATACGTGAGAGAATAATGAAATTAGGGAAAAGTAGCACAGTAATATATGTATTGTGGAACCGTGAGCTAAACTCATCCTGTCTGAACACAGTGTCTTCCAGCAAGCCTCACTCAGGTTTGTAAAAGCTTCTGAAAAAAAGCATCACATGAATGTGAAATATTAGAGCTTTTGTTTGTTTGCTTGTTTTATTAAAACACCAAAGAACGATTAGGTGTGTTGGGGAAATGCTGTTCTGGCAGGGGAATAGAGAGGACACACCTGTACAAACCAGTAAGCCCAGGAATACCTCCTGCTGCCGCGTTCCATAGGAAAAAAAGTCTCCTGGTTGGATGGATGGAGGCAGGCAATCCCCCAGAGGGCTGCAGCTCCACGGTGAGAGTGTGGTCACGGTTCCTCGTCATTCACGATGCTTCTTTCCCCCATTTTTGCAAATTCTACACAAATTCTCCACAAATTCTCCTCCAGAAGGAGCGATGCTCTAATTACAAAGACTACAACGGTCTCCTTCACTTGCTGCTGCTCTCGTGCAGGTCTTTTAAAACTTTTAAATTAGCAACTTTTAAATTAGCTGTATTAATAAAATATGCTCCATCTCTCTCACGCACACATTTTAAATTAATAATTGCAATCCTGTTGTAAATACACACTGGAAAAATCAGCAACCAACGCAGCATGCCAAGTCCCACTGCGTCTGTCTGTATTTGATCGGCTGTTTGGGGGATTTGGTTTTTTTGCCCCAGTCCCAGCTCCCGCAGCTGCTGGACTCTGTAATTTTCATTCACGCAAGTCGTTCCGGGGCAGCCGGCTGGATGCTCCGAGAGCCGCGGGCTCCTGCGTCAGGAGCTGGTTGAGCCACTGTTACGTCCGCGAGGTCAGAGCCCTGTCAGCCGTCGAGGCTGGGGAACGGGCTCCCCGCTCTGAGGCCACGGTCGGCTGGAGGTTTTGCTTTTCGCTGGGCACCGTTAGGCAGAATTGAGGTTCTGGCTTCAACAGTAAAGATCAAACTCTTCTCAAGCCTGTTTATGACAAATTTTCTTTGAATATAGTAATAAAATCTACTGTTTGGGCACTCTTAATGGTGATTTTTATCTGATGTGGTCTACTAGGAATTTTGCTGAGCCCATTTGGTGTCCAGAGGGTTAGGGAGATTTTTCCCACGAGCAGTCAATAACAGATTCAAGCATCTAAGTTTCTCACTCTTCTTTCTGCTGTTGTAATATTTCAATGAGCTGTGAACCAGAAAAAAAAACCCCATCTGGACTAGTTTGTCCTGAGGCCCAAGTCTGCAGAGAGCTTGGTCTTGAAAGTCTCTCTTTGGAATACGATTGTGTTTGAATGCTCAGGCTGTCCAGCTCCGTAATGTGCATTTACGTACATAAAACAATCCTGTGTGCTCACAGCTTTTTCTGTATATTGCTGCTTGTTTTCTGAAAATAGTATTTTCTTTTTTTTTTTTTCAGGAGACTTCTTGAAATATCTAAAGAAGAAAAAGCCCAGAGATGCTTTTTGTATTGTGGGAATAACCCTGATGAGTTTTGGAATTTCATCATTGACAAGCTTCTTTGACAAAAGAAGCACAACTTTGAAGTTGTTGAAAACTAAAATGACTTTCAAAATATGAACAATCAGCTCAATCACAGGAAAAGTGCCAAATCACTCTTGCTGTTGAAGTGTGGTGGAAGGCGAGCAGGGATGCTCAGTGCCTGGCGGTTCGCTGTATGCAATTTTTAGAAGACTGATGAATTTCCAGCTCATTAACTTCTGGATGATTTGAAAAAGGCAGGGACGTAGGTAGTATTGATTCACTGTGCTGCTTAGGCACTCTTGCCTTTGCCAAGATTCCCAAGCCGACAAAATGAAGGAGGGGAATTCCTAACAAATGCCGGCTGCCCTGTCGCTCGCAAGTGAACTTTCCTGCTGTAGGGGGAAAAATAAGTGTACTGGATTGTTTTTACATACTGAAAATCATCATTACATGTGAATGACTGGATGCAAGATATTATTTTGCTGTAAACTGAAGGCAAAGAGTGTGAAAAAAATAGTAGGGAAAGAGAGCCAGGCCCGGAGCGACCTCGTGCCACGTTCGGAGTGTGAGTTTGTCTCTGGGTCGCAGCAGGATTCTCCGATTCCTGAACCTCACTAGACATAATGTGCTCTTTGGTGCTTCCCTCTCGGAAGCCGTCATGTATTAGACTTTCCTGAAGCCATCACGCTGAAAAAATCAGATTCATCCAGTGAATGGGGTGGACAGCATGGACAGCAGCACCCCTGCCACGACTTTAGTGAGAAATAAAGCTTTAAAAGTGGAAAAGCCAGGCTGACGGGGTGCACTGGAGTTCATGCTGCCTGCGTGAGCTTTAGCATCCCAGCTGCAGCCTGGGGTGAAGCTCAGCGGTTCCGTCCTGTGGAAAACGTGTCTCTGCTCTCCCGTGGGTCCTCTGCGTTTCGGCAGGGTCAGGTCCTTTTGTGGTCGTTAGCCCACGCTGGCTCTCTTGGGTCTCGCAGGCAGTGGGCATCTCCCAGCAGCCGCCCGCAGTGTGTCACGGGTGGAACAGTGCGTGGGGAAGGCTCAGGAAACTCTCATCCCACCCGTGTTGTAACCACCACGGAGCATGGCGGCTGGTAATCACCTTCAGGGGTGGGCGGAACGGAGTCTGGCTTCATTCGGCTCTGCAGCCCCGAGTGCCGGGTGCCCCGTCCCCTCGTGATACCGGTCCCGAGTGACTGGGACGGGACCAGCGCAGCCTCGCGGGGGCGCCGCCAGGGGGCGCCGTCGTGCCGCGCAGGCCGGGCGGTGCCGCGGGGCGCGGGCGGGACCGGGGGGCCCGAGCCCCCCCGCCCCGGGACGGGGCCCCGGCACCGCTGTAGGAAAATGCGGGGCGCGGGGAGCGGGCAACCGCCGAGCCGGCACCCAACCTCTTCTTTCCTCCCCTTCGGCAGCTGGGCACCCATCGCAGAGCCCTCCCGCTGCCCGCCCCCCCGGCAGAACAAATCCGGGCGAATTGGTCCTGGTGGCACAGGCAAGCTGGAACAGCCCAGACTTGCGACACGTGTGCCAGCACCGCCAGTGCTTCCCAGTAAGGTGACCCACTGCCCTGCAGAAAGCGGTGCTCAGGAGTGTCAGCAGCACATCTTCAGAGCTATGGTATCACCCGCTCCCCAGGCCTGCTGAAGACAAGGGGGTCCAGGAGCAGCGTGTTATCATCCCAATGATCCGGGCGGACTTCTGACCGCCCTTTTCCCTAGGAAATTTGTCCCTGGCTGGATGTGTCCCCATCCCGTGACGGGACAGACCCGCAGGGCCGTGGGAGCGGGTACCTGGGCCCTGCTTGGGCACCGTCCCCTTGCTGGGCACTGCGTTACAACATCAGGGGTGTGCATCCGTCAGACCTCAGCTTTTAACTGCCTTGCAGGATGAATTTCACAACCCCAACCTTAGTTTGTGTTTCAGCTGTTGCTGTAGATACTGTAGCTTCTGTCTGTGCGTGTTTTCTTGTTTTTCTCGTCTTTCTACAGCCTCACCGACGTAAAAAACTGAAGGAGCACATAAGTTCAGGGTTTCCAAAGGAAGCTGTGGTCTGAGACATGCAAAGAAATGTCAGTGGTAGAGAGTTATACTTGTGGTTAGTAACTGTTTATTTGTTTTGCTAAGTAGAAGCAGGTGTTACAGAGGAGTCAGGGTATTTGGGGAGAGAGGCAGAAGGGCTGAAAACCTTCTAGCCAGCCTTAACCGTATTGCTTTTAAAGACAAGAAGCAGAGTGCAGTGGAGAGAATGATTTTGCTGTAGTCTTTCAACATTAAGATTAAAATCTTTCAACTTATTTCATTTTCATGTGATGTGCTACATCCTGAAGACCTTACTATCAAGGAATGCATGAAGACGATAGCGGATCAGTGGCAGGAACCCAAACACGTTCACCAAAACCCCGGCGAGCGTTCGAGGAGAGCCGCGAGCGGTTATGAAAACGCCTTCGGGTGCTGCAGGACTGAAGGGTATAAGCAGAGTAAATGCAGAAAAGCTCGTGTATTTAAAGGGTTACTTTCTGGCATTTATTCTGAACTATTTTAAAATTTACTGTCTGACAAGAAACTACCAGTGCGCTAAAAATTCTTCACTGAAAAGCTAATGTTTGTATCATCTCTTGGCCGGCACTGGTTGCTAACGTGATGCTACAGTATTTGGTCTCTGCTGATGCCACGTGTGTCCAGGAGCGTTTGGCTCCATCACTCCCGAGCGCTTCCCCTCTAAATAGGGTCTGGGGTGTGCTGCGTCCCACACAGCTGCGGGTGACTTGTGCTCCTTAATTCTTGGTGCTTTTAATAATAAAATTGCAGGAATGAGAGTCCCTGTCTAGAAGTAAAAGGGTGTTTGCAGCTGAAAGGGGCAACAGTCCGTGAGCACGCAGGGCATGCTGTCCCGAAAGAGTCTCCGAGTCCCCGGATCCGCAGGTTGCAAGGAGAGTAGCAAAGTCTGGTTGCACCTCAGAGTTTGCATGAAGATCAAGAGAAGATGCCTTGAACTTTAGTCCAGGTTATTTACGCAGTTTCTGGTTTTGTTTTTTTTTTACTCAAATTCACAGATTTAATTGGCGCTTTGTGCGCAAGGTTTAATTTCCTGTGTCAGGATGTTATTTTTAATTACTGTGACCAGGATTTGGTTAGGCTTCCGTTTTTCTTTGCATCGCCCAGGTAGGACACTTCCTCCTCTGTGCTGGCAAATTGACTCCCTCGCAGCACGGCCCCAAATCAGGCTGACGGGGGAGAGTTCCCACCGTGCACAATTTTCAGGATTAATTTTTGCTCTCTGCTTCACAAATGTACTTTTGTGCTCCCTTCCTCGTCTTCCACACTGGGAGCAATTAAAGTCTGTAAAGCGTGTGAATTAGCTGCTATTGAAAGTACACACGCGCGTGCACCTGTATGTATATTTAAAATTACTCTTTTGGAATAGAATCACATACTTTCTGATATTTATTGCTGTTGTTTCCTTGCTTATTAAATTGAATGTGACATAAATACATAGTTTATGTCCAGCTATCACTTTACACGCAGTTTGTGTGTAAAGTTTTGTCTGTGAAGCATCACTTTACACCCCGTTAGCTGACCAGTTTGGTCCCCTTTGCTGTGCTGAAGGCGCTTTGAACCAAGGAGGAATCCTACACGTAGGTCAGGCTGCGAGCTCGGTGTGGAACCCTTGAAGACAAACGCTGCGGTGGAAATTCCTGTCTCATTTGCGCAAAAGAGACTGAATAAAATAAAACGCTCTGGGATGTGAGGATGCCAGGGTAGATTTGGGAAGGCCAGGGGTTGTCTCAATGAAAACATTTTCCGAACTAAAGCTGGATTTTGTGTTTAAATATTTGGGAGAGCTGTTTGCGTCGGGATTTGCTCTGGCTGCTGTCAGGGAGCAGGTTCCCACCTTCTCTTTCCTGAGCGCTCTTGATTGCAATATTGGAAGAAGCTGTGGAGGGCTCTGAGCCCTCGGTGGGGGAGGCAGGAAGAGGACAGCCAGCAAAAGGGAGAGGAACGGAAGAATTGCCTTTATGCCTGCAGACACCTTTCCAGGTACAGTTTATTTCATGTATTTTACTTCTGGTAGAACACGGGGAGTTGCAGGAGTTACCAAAGGAGGGGAAGTCTCGCGGGGTTTCTGCGCAGGTGAGGGTGGACGCGAGTGTGGTGGCTGAAGGCGCGGTTCGAGGTTTTCAAGCAGAGACGAACCCCCTCGCTGGGTTATGTGCAGCTGGTGTTTGAGCAGAAAGGGGCCGTGGTTTGCGAGGAGCAAGGGAATGACTGCACGTCCCTTGTGCAAGGGCGTGCTGGAGGTCGGGGAGCAGATCCCTCCGGTGGTACTGGGCAGATGGGGGTGGGATGTGACCCCATTCTCACCCGTGGGGGATCCCACTGCTCGGCGTGGACTGGCACGGGGAGGAGGGGGGCTCCGGCCGTCACGCCGCGGCGAGGAGGACTAAAACATGGCGGGCAGCTCTGCGCCGTGAGGCCACAGGCTTTCGCTTTGGGCTGTTCTGACCATGTCTAGGGGGGACCCCGGCTTTGCGCTGGCTTTCTCTGGTAGTGCCTTTGTGTCCTTTGCCTGGTGGGACCAGCCGTCAGGAGCCCGTCCCAGTGGCACGGGAGGCCTGCGGCACCCGATAGCTCGGAGGGCTGCCCCGCGGCGGGGTGCAGGACGAGGCGGTGTGTGGCTGTTGGTGATAAGATGTTGTTGCTTGGGCTGGGTGTGTGAAGGAGGAAGATACAAGCGCACGAGGTGTTCGGTGGCTGTTATTTGGTACGATGAGGGCGAACTCAGAGCGTGTGCCGAAGGCCTGGGGCTGCAGCAGGAGGAAGGGATGGGAGTGATTTCACGGCAGGCGGTGTGCGGGAAGGAGCGATGTGCGGGAAGGAGCCGGCGTTCCTGGGGGTTCAGCGTGCCCTCCTACCCTTCAGGCGATCTGTGCGCCCGTCAACGCGTTGTTCAGTCGTTAATCCACGCTCAGTTTGTACCCGCTGTAGGAAACCTTCCCTGCCGTCGCACGGGGCGTGCAGGTGGAGCGGGGGCCACGTGTGCGGGGTTAGGGCACGGCGAGGGGGGCTGGCCCTGCTCGCGCGGTCCCCAGGCCGGGGGTTGGGAGGATGCTCGGCTTGGGCAGAAGCATCCCCCTGAGCGTGCGTGGCCAGCGGCGCATGGCTGCCCTGTGCCCTCCGTGCCCATCTCCTGCCATCCTTGAACCCCAGGCGTAGCTTCACAAACGGCCTTCGCTCTTCACTGGTGATTCTGGGTCTTTGTCTCATTTTGCAACGTCTTAAAAAAAAAATAATAATACCAGCCACATCAACAACAAAATGCAAAAGCCTTGATGTGCTCAAAGTGCTTAAAATGCCTAATTTTGGTGAATTCCTGTAGTACAAGTGCAGGCTGGTGGAGATCGAAGCGAACTGGCGAAGCGGAGGGGCGGGACGGTGGGCCCAGCGTCGCTGCGGAGAGCAGGTTGCCGAAGCAGGAGCACAGGGTGACGCTCAGCGCCCCGGTTTGCCGTCGCCCGAGTCGGTCTCGCTGCCGCTCAGGCTCAGCCCGGGGCTGGTTTGGGCCGTTCCTCTGCCAGGCTGACTGCGGCAAGCAGCCGGCAGCGGGTAAAATAGAAAAAAAGACGTTCACAATATTAATGAAAGCTTTGACAAAAAGGAAGCGAGAGAAACTATTGTCTCCTCAGCCTTACTCTCATAATGTCTGCGTGTAATAAGTCTTTTGGTTACGCTTGTGGCTTCTGTGACAAAGCCGTGATTTAGGGGGCTGTCTTTACAGAGGCAGAGCTGCTCATGCGGGCCAAAGTGCTGGTGAGTAATATTTTACCACAAATTGTTGTAACTGGAGCTTGACAACTGCAGTAGGAAGGAGGGTGGGGGATTGCGTGTGATTTATTGGATGACTTACTGCAATTTGCAAGAGCGAGCTTTACGCTAGCGCAGCCACCGATTTGCAACTCCTGCAAGTAAAAGTCCGTGCGAGGGAAACCGGGGAGGGGAAGACGCGGTGTTTGCTGCCAGGATGCCCAGAGGCCGCCCGGACTGGCGGGAGGCAGGCACGCATCGCGGCTGCAAACCAGCTCCTGGAACGGATGGCGTGGTGGGATGCCTGGGAGCCTTTCCCACGCGTCACCAGTGCGGGATCCCGGTGGGAACCGGGGATCCTGTCTTTCGGTGTGGACATCAAGCATAAAATAATTCCTCGGCGCAGCAGCGCTTTCTCTCTCAGCCTTCAAACCAAGCCAGTTGTCGGGATGTTTTCCTAAACCTGACCGGTGAAGCGTCTTTGAGATGGTCTTTAAAGCGGGCGGGAGGAAGGCTGCTGCTCGGGCTTGCATCACTGAAAATCCAGGTCATGTTTACTATGGGCAGCTGGAAAATGATGATCTCAGATGCTAACAAGTAACATCTGAGCGGAAGCATTAAAACATTCAAGCTGTTTTGTAAGCACCTACTTTACTTCTTTCCAAAACCAGTTTAGCTATTTTTAAAGATTCATTTGTCCTGTTAAGTACCTGATGTTGGCTTCTCTAAAATAAGTGTAAGAGAACAAGAGGTTGCCCTTCCTTTGAATTTCAAATGGAAAAATGGTTTTGTCGGTTTGGGGCTTTGTTTTTTGGTTTTTTTTTAAGACTCCAAAACAACAAACAAACCCACTGTACAGCTTCCTTTCTGCTTCAGAAAGGACAGATACCTACGGTCTGAGGGCTTTTTGTCCTTCTGCAAGCTGACCTTGTGCAATTTCCTTTATTTACACGGGGCTGGCATTGGCCTCGCCGACTACGAGAGTTTACACGGCCCCTTTGAGAGGAATACCGGCGCTCGCGGCAGCGAGCTGTGCCCCGCGTTGTCCTCTTACTGACTGGTACAAAGTAGATCTACAACGCTACCGAACGAAAATAAGTATTCTTATCCTATTTGTTCTGGCCTTAATGCCTTCATACCAGGATAAGAGCGGTCATGAGCAATTAATTTAAACCAGGTGGGAAAAATTACTCCAAATTGTTTCTCTGCAGGGAGACATCTGATAGTGTTATGATTTTATGTGCTTTTATTTATGTGAGCAGCGTGCAGCCTTTGTAATGCTTCTTCTTCTTTTTTTTTGGGGGGGGGGAGTTGTTTTGAGGAAGCTGTTGCAAATAATGTTTGTTCTCTGCTGTCATTGAGCCAGAGTGAAATTCAGAGGCAGATTAGCTTCCCGCGACTTTGGTACTTGTGTTAAGGCTGCTCCGCTTGCTCCGATCACCTCTGTTCCAGGACTTCTGCAAGCAGAATGACAACAAATTGCACTTAATGCGTATCAGTGGCGTGATGAGTCCTCCAACAAGTAGTTCATTTGCAAATCTAACGCATGCATTGATTTTTTTTTTTTGAATTGGGCAGCACAGCAGTGTGATCCCTTGTAGGGTTCGGTGATGCTAGGAGTTACAGGCTCAGCGGGGAAGGGCGTATCTTTGTAAAAAAAAAAAAAATAAGGTTTGAGGGGGAGAAAATTGCTCTTTGGTGCGACTATCCTGCTATTTAGTAGCTTGATTTTTGATATATGAGCTGCCTAGCCTGGCACGGAGAGAGTATTTTGCAATTCGGAGATGATAAAATAATTACATGATTGCATGCTTCTTGAAGACATGAGGATAATGTTTCCCAAGTGCCACCAATTCAGTCACCGCTCAGAAGAAGAAAAGCTCCTTCTAATCAGCCCTCCCCGGGTAAGGGTTTACAAGAGCACCCTTGAGGTCGGCACTAATCTACCAGCTTCCACTGAACTCCTTTAGAAGAGCGCAGGATTACCCAATTTGCAGGGTAAACACGCTACTTCAGGCTGAGGAAAGGGCGTGTGGCTGCCGGGAGCCCTTCGCAGAGGGGAAGCGGGGGCCCGACCCTGCAGCAGCCCCGCGGCGCGAAGGGTGACCCAGCCTCGTCCCAGGGATGGAGAGGAGGAAAGGTTCGCCATCTTCTTTATTAAAAAAAAAAAAAAAGTTTATTGCAAAACTCAGTGTTTTAGAGTATTTCCAGAGTCCGCTCGGTACGTTACAAACAAACCAGTCAGTCCTGCTTTGAACGCGTTAAAGCCTGCTCCTGGGTCGGCTGCGCCCGCGCGCACACATACGCACTCGCTCCCCTGCTCGTGCCGCGACACACGAACAGAAACGTACGGTGAGGTCAGTGACAAACATTATTTGATCTGTATTGGAAATTGTTGTAAAAAAAAAAAAAAACAAAACAAACAAAAAAAAAACCAAGTTACAGTAGAACCTCGCAAATCCGCAGAACAGGGAGCTTACACACGCACACAAAACCTGGAGGCCTCGTTCCACTTCCAAGCAGTTGTAATAGCAAAGTGCTGTAGTGAGGCCTCGTATCGCAAAGACTTCAATCATCTCACAACTGTCAGCTACAGAACATTTACCAAAATGCTTGAAGTATCATAAATTAACAATAAATAAAAAGCACATCTTAATGCAACATGGTTATTTGTTCATTTACTCACTGATTCACAAAACCCTAGTTCTCCGTAAGGGGTCATCCACTCCGGGGTGCAATGCAGCGAGGTTCTGCTGGCCGTGATAAAGTGCTGAGGCAGAGGAAGGACGCGAGACCACGGGTCTCGGGCAGTGAGGATGAACTGCTCTAGCCACTTGTTTGCAAGAGTGCCTGTTTTTTTTTTTTTTTTGGACATCTAAGACAGAAAAAACAAATCAAGCACCTTCCCAAAAAGTTTTTTTTGTTTTGTTTTGACAGATTGTCCCACATTTCTATGGCTGGTAGAATACAGACAGCGTAGCAGTTAATGCATGATGCCACTTCCACTTCAATACACAGAAATGTTGGTTTGGTTTTTATCCAAACCAAACCAGACTTGTTTTGTTTGTCCCCCTGAGTTGCCTAGAGGCGTTAAGATGCATATAGGTGGGGTAAGCAAGCTTGTGTCACCGGGAGCAGGAATCGCTCCCGTTAAGACTAAATGAACAGCTAGCACGGCGTCTCATCATTCCCTTCACACCTTCGATGTGCACAGCCTCCTGTTCATTTCTCACTGAAGTCAGCAGCAAAAAAAAAAAAAAAAGAAAATAATTAAAAAAAAAGCCTCTCGCTGACTTTGGGGGAGCGGGGAGAGCCGGGGAAGGGGGTACGGCACAACCAGCCGCCCCGTGCCCGCGGGGTTTGCGGATGTGGGGAGCAGACTGCGAGGGGCTGCGTAACGTGGGGGTCTCCACACTCCTTCGGTGACGGGGCAAAGATTTCCTTGTGCACTGGTAAGCAAAAGGGTTTGGGCACATTAAGACATACTGGGCCAAATCCCAAATCCTTATGGAAGGAGATGCTGGATCTGTAGTTTATTATTATTTTTTTTTTCCTTTCTAAATAAGAAATGGGTTACCTAAACCTACCTATTAAAAACAGCTACACTCTATGCTGTAAGAGTAAGTTTCCCAACAATTTCACAAGCTAGCAATACAAGATAGGTATTGAGGAGATTGATGTAGAGACAGCTTTCCGTTATGCAGAAGATGATTTTTCCTCTCCAGTTATTTGAGCTAACCTCCTTTAACAATCTTAGAATAAATTAATAAATACTAGTTAAATTAGAAACAGTACATCAGATCTATCAAAACAGTTCTAAGGATACCAGTCAGGAGAAGAAAAATTATCTCAGAAATATGTGCAGTAATAACTGGCCATAAAGCCATACGGAGCCTCTGCTTTCCCCAGCGTTTGTGATGTTCAAGTTAAACCACAGAATCATGGAATGGTTTGGGTGGGAAGGGACCTTTACAGGCCACCCAGTCCGACCCCCTGCAAGGAGCAGGGACATCTTCAACCAGACCAGGTTGCCCAGAGCCCTGGCTTTGAGTGTTTCCAGGGGTGGGGCATCCACCACCTCTGGGCAACCTGCTCCAGTTTTTCATCACCCTCGTTGTAAAAAAAATTCCTTATATCAAGCCTGTATCTGCCTCCTTCTGTTTTGAAATCATCACCCCTCACCCTATCACAACAGGCCCTGCTAGTTTCTCCCCGCTCTTCTCATTAAGTCAGCTATCTAGCCTAGCCTCCTCAAATCTAAACCATGAGTCCATGGTCTTCCAGAAGGCGGCTCAGTTGGTGACCGGTGGCATACGAAGCGCTTGTCTCCAGGTCGTATCATCGGTTTCTTGACTGCTTGGAGTTTGGGGTAGAGGATGGGTGAGGACAGTCAGAGGCTGGGCTGCTTCCGCTGTTGCCGTTGTCAGTTTTTCTGGCATCAGTCGAACCTTTACCTATGCTTGTTATCAGGAAAGCAGGAGTGTGCATCACATCTTCATGCTCAACAGATGTTATTTTTGTGTGGCTATCCGTATTTTCTATGGAGCTTTCCGTTGTTGGTTAAAAAAAGTTCTTTCTAATAATAAAAAAAAAAGTTGTTGGTAGCAACTGTTCACATTTAAAATTTCACATTCCCTTTAGAATGTAGTTTTAAAACGTGGAGCAGAGCTGACATTTTTCTTTCCCCAGTCTTACGCCAAGTACATCAGATGGAGAAGGATCAGGGTTTATGGCACGCTGTCACCAGCTTTTCCTGAATTTTCTGCTCTTCCAATATCCATTTCAATAAAGTCCTCCGGCAACTCCGGTACGAAGTTTGCTGCCCTGTCCTCTGGGGACCGCTGCTGGCGGTGGCACAGCCCAGCCTTGCACGGTCTCACCAGAGACAGGAACACAGCACCCAGGACCATGCCAGCAGCACAGGAGTAAAAGGCTGAGCTGTAATTCTGTGTCGTATCCACTAAGACACCTACAGAAACACATTTACAGCAGTTAGCCACAACAGACTCCCCCTCGCCCACCCACCCCTCCTATAGGATTTTTAAGCCGGGTACCACTGCATCATTTTATTTCCAGTGAAAAGATGCTCAATGACAAACAGATGCTACCTTAAAACCAGTAAAAACGCTGTGTTCAGGGGTACAGCGTCACCTCCAGGCAAATCAGAAACCCTTTGGGCGCTGCAGGGACGCCAAGCCCGAGATGCATCAGGCATCTCCTTATGGGAGACTTCACCTTTCTGCAGCACATGGCAGAAACACGCAGAGAGGTCTGTGTCTCCAGCTCGCTAGAGCCTGAAGTGACGCCAGGTTTAGGTTTCTAACAGGAGCAGGGTAGCACTGCAGTATTTTCCTTTACTCTGAGGTTCCTCGGTGGAGGCTGCTTCATCTGTGGGACTCTGCAGAGCTGCACTGCAGCAGTCTTCTGGCTCCGAGAGCCTCCTAATACTAGTTGCAGGGCTTTTAGGATAGTGCAGTGATTAGCGCTGCCAGAACGCTTTCTAGACAGATCAGCACCAACAGCTGTCAAACATACAAAAATATGAAAGTTTGAGTTACCTGCAAGGGGTGGTCCAGCCAACCCAGCTAAGCTTTGAATGAAGACGTAGACTCCAGCCGCAGAAGACATCTTTTCAATGCCAACCACGTCGTCTTCTGCCAGGAGGGGAATATGTGTGCCCGCTACTGTTCCGAGCATGAACCCAAAAAATACGCTACATGTCATCAAGCCCCAAAATTCAGAGGCAAAAGGGAAGGCAAACAACGCTACAGACAGCAGAATAACACAGATGAGTTCGATGTAGATCTTGCGGATGGGTTTTTTGTTGAGAACCCAGCCAGCTGAAATTCTTCCAAAGACCTCTGCGATGGCCATGGCCGACAGTATGTACGCAGAGTGGTCCTTGCTGATGCCCAGGCTGAGGCTGAGGGGAATGATGTAGAGGGAGGGAGCGAAGAAGCCCAGGGTAGCAAACAGGCCAAAGAATGCATAACAGATAAAGCTACAGTCTCTCATCACAGAGAAGTCCAGTAGTTTGTTTTTTGGTTCTGGAGGGGTGCTGTTATCTTCAATAAGTATCTGTGCGTGTTCCTTTGGTTCTTCACTTTTCGGCTCTGCTTTGGCGTTTCCAGGCACATTGCTGGGTGAGGTAGTTATTTCTACTCCTGAGTCTATGGACTCTATTGAGGTGCGTGTTTGCTCATTTTCAAGCATGTACTTTGTCTCCGTGGGCTCTTCCGGAGGCTGCGCTTTCGCTTCTTCTTGCTCTTTGATGATAATGGGTCGCAGCAGCGACCCGCAGATGACGATGCTTAGCTGCAGCACCCCGACAGAAAGGAGGCTGTACCTCCAGCCGATCCGCTCCTTCAGAGCAGTAATTGCTGAGGGGAGAGGGCAGAAGAAAATGTCATTAGGAGAGCCTGTAGTTACACTGAGGAGCTATCCGAATTTACAGCCAGGGAAGTAACTTCATCACTGGGGGGTTCCGAGCACCTCAGCTGTCGCAGAGGCCGAGCAGGGGTCCCTCCTGGTCCACCCTGCCCAGGGCCACCCAGGGGTCAGGCACCCACGCTCCTCCCCATCAGCTGCAGCAGGCAAGAGCTGGAAGCTCCATTTAACACCTGGCTAGCAGAAGCTGTCCTCTTGGTAGCCACTTTTGAGGCCCCAGCAAGTTCGGGATGCGCGAGGACGAAGGAGGTGTTATTTTTAGTGAATGAGAGTAAGCTCAACATTTGAGCTTCCTGTCTCAGCTGAACCCACCCTGAAACCAGCTACTGGAGGAAGTCTGAACTCGGCTCAAAGGTGCACGTCACTGCTTAATTACAAACCTGAATTTGCAGTGGGGATTGGCCGAAAGCAAGCGCGCGTGGCAGCGGAGCACCTGACCTGCAGGGGACGGGCGGTGACAGGGCAGTGATGGGGACGTCCTGCCTGGGGACAGGTCCCCAAAAGGCTGCAGCAGCTCGGCAGCCCGTGCTAAGCACGAGCCCGTTAACCTTTAGGAGCGGTTATGTATACTGCATACGTTTTAAATAGCTGAAGTTTCTCGGTCTTATTTTTAGCCTGCTAGCTCTATATAGGGAACCCGGCGGGCTGCGTATTAGTGAGGCACGTCCCGCTCTGGCAGACGATGCCGGGGAGGGCTCAGGCATCGTTAGACCCGTCTCTAGGATTACTTGTAACCCTGTCTGCAGGGCACGAGTGCCGCAGGCACGTGAGCGTATGAGCCACCACCCGCAGGCTTTAGCGGCTCACGGGAAGGCCCACGAGCACCCTGGTATGGATGGTCTTTGGCTCCAATTTGCTTGGGAAGAGGTTTGGAACCGCGTCGTGCTTTAGGAACTCGCGGCGTTCCGGCACTGTACCTGGTGCAAAGGAGAAGACAGCGAAACATTCTCCTGTAGATGCCACTGCTGTGACCAGCGAACGTCTTTTGTCAAAATACTGTGATAAAATGGTGACAGTCGGGAGGAAAGAGAAGCAGTATCCGAGGCCTGTGAATAAATGCCAAAAATTGCCATAACAACAAGTAAGGGAGGGGGAAACACCGATGCAAGAACACGTTAAGTCAGCTTTCCCAGTGGCGAGATTACAGTATCATTTCGGCCAACTCAGCAAGTCACCCTGGAAAAAAATCATTGGGGAAACCAGAATGTTATTTTTTTAAATTGGAGAGGGGGAAAGAAAAAAAAAAAAAAGAAAGAAAACAAAACAAGAGACCCAGCCTCCCAGACCTGCTAGATAATATGCCTTCTGTTCCCAAACAGCCAGCGGGGTCCACTTTGAGGACCTCATCTGCTTAAAGAGCTTGAGCCTGTAGCAGTTGCTCCCCTAAGCAAGGCAAGCTCCCAGCCATGGGTGTGAGCAGGACACCAAGGCCAGACCCAAGACAGGGAAAGGTATCAGGAAGAAAAAAAAAAATAAACCAAAAAAAAACCAACAACACACCAAAAAACCCCACACAAACAGATAGAGGGAAAGGTTGGAGGATCTGACCCCGTGAACAACTTCCATCTTCCCAGCAATCCCACTCAATCAGAAGCAGTCAGTACAGTGCGCTAGTGCAGGACCAAGCCCCAAGGTGGTCCCCAGGGCGGCACGGGGCAGAAAGCCAAGCCCTGAGCCCAGGCCATCACCTCTGCCAGGAGGGTGAGGGCAGCAGCATTTCTCAAGCACCCCCAGTGCCGCCCTGGCCAGAGCCAGCTTGCAGGAAGCCGTGGGAGCGAGCGAAGCGTTCAGCAGGCACGGGACTAGGACGACTCACCAGAGATGACGCCAATGGTGACATACATGTCCACAACAGTGCAAGCGAAGGAGGCGGTGACCATGCCGGTGCTGATCAGCACCCCTCCGACCATCACCACGAAGCGGTGACCAAAGCGATTGCTGAGGACCGTCGACAGAGGAGCTGGATGGGCAGGAGAGGAAGAGAGCTGCGGTCAACACCCAAATCAGCAACTTCACCAGCTACATCTCCTTCAGAGGCTCTTCTGGTACCCCAGTCCCTTGACGTGCCACATCCCTGCCAGATGGCCTCGCGCAGCAGAGCATCACCCCGAGCCATCCTAGGAGCGCTGTACCGCTCTCAGTTTAGGATGCGCTAAGAAAAATCATCAGAAGAGACTAAGACGGGTGCAAACCTGCAGCAACATCCATAGACACCAGTGGATTTCGGTGAGGCTCAAGTTATTTCAATCCTTTTTACTACAGAGTTAGATTTCAAAACTCTTGTTTTTACCCCTCGCTGATGAGAGCTGAGCAGCCGGGCCAAGCCCAGTGACAGTGGCCACATCCCTGTACTAGGCAGAAGGACACGAACTGGTGCTCAAGGGACAGCTGGGCTGAGACAGACATTTCTTGGCGTTTTGGGAGCACGCAGGCTCTGAGCTTCATGGCTGTTATTTATCATGGAGTCCTCAGAGACACGAAAGTCACAGGTACCCAGTCCCCGCACGCTGAGTCAGCAGCTCCCGCGGAACGCCTGCTACTCTTACCTGTGAAGGTCTGTACAAACACACATATGGATATGATCCAGGATATCCTGCTGTTGGTCTCGTCAAAGCTTTCCATCAGGTCATTAAAGAAAACACCAAACGACTTGATAATGCCGTACGTCAGAGCTTCCACAAAGAAGAAAGCAAGAGCAATTATCCAACCCCATCCTCCGTCAGGCACTTTAGTATAAACATTTGGAGCGGTGCACGGCATTTTTACAGCTTTGACAGTCATTTTTAATCTGGAAAAGAGGGGAGAAAGAGCCAGGCGTCAGCTTAAGGTGAATTTTGCTAGAAGAGGCATGGCCCAGCAGCTGTACCATCACCGGGGCAGTCCCCGTGCTGCCGAGGGATCCAGTGCAGGAGTTGGGCTGAAGTTTCCGCCTTTGTTGCGCCACGGGCTCGTTTCTGCTGGTGCCCTTTGAGCCCAGGACCAGAAACTCTCCACTCAGCACCCAGGCAAGCAGTTCCTATCAGCAAAGACCAGCACCTGGCAGCTGTCGTCAGTATTTTGGTGCGTGGGGGTGGAGGGACGCAGTTCGTGAAAGACCCAGCGCAGGACCCAGCGCGGGCTGGTGGAGCCGCAGGAACCCCCCAGGAGCAGCGGGGGTGGCTGGTGACACCTCGGTGTCACCCATTTGCTGTGGGATCAGTCCTACACCCCAGCATCCCGCCCTGCAGCGTCCTAAACCCGGGCGCTCGGGGTGACAGTAACTCCTCGGGAGCGTGCCCGTTCCCCAAAACGGCTGCTCCAGGGCTGCCAAGCCCCTGCTGTAACCTGGCAAGAGGGGGTGGGGACACCCCTTGATGCCACCAGCTCCCCTCGGGGTCTGTCACCCCCCAGGGCAGCAGGAGGCTGAAGCCCTAAAAGCTGCCAGGGACTATAAGGCACGGGTGGGGTCCCTGCTGCCCCGCTCAGTGTCACCCGTGGATGCAGAGGGGCAGTTTTTGTCCCGCCCACGGTCACACCTGCACGGGGCGGGGGGGGGGGGACAGGACACACAGTCCTGAGGTCAAGCCCCGGCACTGGCTCCCAGTGGCCACCCCGGGAGGGGACAGCGGGGTGGCCGTGGGCCACCACCCCGGGTGCTGCTGGCCCCACGGCCCGTGGGCTGCCTCCGGCCCCACGCCCACCGCGTCCCGGACCTGCGGCCTTTGCGGGCGGCGCGTTTCCTCCCCACGCCGTCGTCCCCGGCAGCCACCAGGCATTTCCCTCCTCCATTTTATACTCCAGATCACCCGCACCGCTTTCTCGGGCGGAGGAAACCAGAGCGGCTCCGGCGACGCTTCCCCATCCCACCGGGGAACTTCTCACGGAGGAGCAGGCGAGTGCGTGCGCGTTCCCGGTGACGCGGCCACCAGCGCCCACCGGGGACGGACCCGGGAGCGGCCCCACGGGAGCGTGGCTGGGGTGGGAGGGATGCAGGGACCCACCCGAGGGGTCCCCCTGAGCGGGGAAGGGGGGGGGTCAGCACCCCTCTGCGGTGCTGCGTGGTGGGTTCAGGCTGGTGCACGGCCCCCTCGGGGGCTTTTCTGCCGAGGGATGGAGTCACGCGTGGGCTCCTGCATCCCTCGGGTGCTGCCCGCCCCCGGGCTCTGCTGCAGCCCCGGGGCCGCGTGATGGGCGCAGGCAGGGCCACCGCCGTGAGCCCCGGCGGGAGCTGAGCCCAAAGTTTGTGGGAAGTGCCTGGGTAAACCCCCCCACGAGAGAGGCGAGGGGGCTGCCATGAATTCCTGTGTCACTGCACGAGGCACGGGGGGAGATGAGATTAGAAGGAAGCACGCTATTTAGAAGCAGGAAAAAAAAAAAAAACACCAAACCAAACAACCAACCGCAAGCCTTGGCGTACATTATGTACATTTAAAAATTAAAATAAATTATGATGGGGAAAAAAAAATTAAAAATTGAGATGCCAGAGCTCAGGGGCCCGGCGTGCCCCCCCCTTCCCTGCATCACTTTCCGAACATTTCAGACCTGATTTCTGCATCGCCACCGCCGCACCGGCTCCTCGGCGAGCGCCGGGGCCGCCGGCTAAAAATAAAGGGATGCGGAAAAAAAAAGGGGAGGGGGAGGAGAAGCAAAAAGGTAGGAAAAATTAAAAATAATTAAAAAAAAAAAATTTAAAAGGCAAACAAAGCCTTCTTCCTCCCTCCCCTCCCCTCGTCCCCCGGGCGGGAGCCCACTCACCGGCGGCGCTGGGTGCTGCGGCGGGGCTAGGGGCTGCCCATGGCCGGGCAGGGGGACCCTCGGCGGGGCAGGCGAGAGGAGGCGGCCCCGCTGCCCGCCCGCCGGCCGCTGCTGCTCCCGCTGCCCGCGGCGGCGGTTGCGCTGCGCTCGCTCCCAGCCCTTTATATACCGGCTGGAGCCGGTCTCCGCCGGCGGCTCCGCAGCGCCATGTGCGCGCCGGGCCCCGGCTCGGCCCAGCGGCGGCGCCGGCACCGCGTGTGCGGCGGAGGGGGCGGTGCTGGCGGCGGCGGGGGGCGCGGCACCCCCCCCCCCCCTTCACCACCACCACCACTCCCTGCTTCGGGCCGGCACCTGCCGGAGCGGTCTGGGCTCGGCACCCCGCTCCCAAAAAACCGCCGCGGGGATGGAGCGGCGGCGGGAGGAGCAGGTCCCCGCCGGTTGGGACCCGGCGGGTGGCAAAAACTCTGCCGGTGCAAAGGGCAGATTGGGGGGGGGGGGGATGTCGGGAGGAGGGGGTTTGGGGCACACGGCGGGGGCTCTCGGTTTTGGTGACCGAGTTTTGAAGCCCTTTGTTTGCCAAACCCTGGATCTGCTTACGGGAAAGGGATGGGATGGGATGGGATGGTGGGAGTTGGGGGGCGGCATCCCCGCAGAGGATGTTAGGGAGAAGTTTTTTACCGTGAGGCCAGTGAAGCACTGTCCCAGGTTTTCCAGAGAGATGCTGGATGCCCCATCCCTGGAAATATTCAAAGCAAGGTTGGATGGGGCTCTGAGCAACTGGATCTGCTTGGAGATATCCCTAATCCTTGAAGGGGGCTTGCACTGAATGGGCTTTGAAGGTCCCTTCCCACCCAAACCCTTCTGAGATTCTGTCATTCCGTGACTCTATGACATCACCGCACACGTTAGGCCCTTTGGGCAGCGTGGCCGGGATCTGGCTGCCCACCACCGTCCTCAGCCCCGCAGCAGCGGGACGCAGCGCCGGGAGCATCCCGGGTTCGGACTGGCAGCCGCCGTCCTGTTGGCCGTGCGGGGCGCTGGGATCGGGATGGGAGCGGCTGGGACAGGGCTGGCACGCCCTGTGTGCCATTTCTGAGGGTGCCAAGGGGCTCCCGGCCCCTCTGAGCTCCAGCATTGCCAGCAGCACATGTTGCTTTTTTAGGGAGCAGCATCCCTAAGAAATCCCTACATCTCCCTGATGTGTGGAGCTTAAAAAGCAGCGACGTGTGACTCAAATGGGAGGCGGGCGAGACCGACTCACCACCTGTATGATGGAGGAGGAAGGGAGCAGGGAGGGAGTCAGACATCTGGCGCTGAGAGCACCAAAACCCCACCCCCAGCAGTGCCTGGCAAAGGGGAATGGCGCTGAAGCGGTGAGCACTTTAGGCTTTCCCCTAAATTTCCCTTAAATCAGTAAAAAAGAGGAAAAAAACTGAGAGCGCTCCATTTGCCGGTTCACTGTGCCACAGCCACCGCTACTGCCGCGTCCCGGTGCTGGCCTCGGACGCTGCTGGCGAGGTTTCGGAGCCTCGCGCCATTCCTCCGGGACCGTGGGCAAGTGACTTTTGCTTGCAGGTAATAATAGCAGAGGGCTGAGTGGGGCAGTGAGCGGACCCCTCCTCACCTGCCCTCCCGCGCTGCCCCAGGACCCCGCCACAGTTTACTGGGTTAAACCGGAACCTGGTGATTCTGGTTTGTACCCCTGGAAAAACGACGCGGGTTAAAATGTTCCTTCAGTGCCTCACCTGTCGGCAAGGGCTGCCGCGTTAGACTTCATGGAGGTCCCTTCTCTTGGTTTTCTTTTTTTTTTTTGTCCCAACGGGAGTTGCTAGGAGGGGCAGCGTGGGTAAGGAGGAACGAGGAATGGGGGAAAAACTCTGCAACTTCTGACAAATCAGGCAAATTAGCTGTTGCTTTCACCTGGTAACTTTGAGAAAGCTGCCGCTGATTTCTCCTGGCCATGCTGGTCCAACGGCCGCTGAGAAATCTCTCTTGCAGAGAGATTTCGGCAGCTTCCCCCCTCTTGCAATCCCATCCTAAACCGGCTCAAATCTGGGTGATGGGTAGCGATGGGGACTGTGCCCCCTGTGCCCTTGGAGACCCCCTTATTGTCCCATCCCACAGGAAACCCCTTGCTCCGAGGAATTGTGCCGTTCCCGGGTAGGGATAAAGGGCGACCACCTTGCCTGGCCTGGAAGAGCCGGTATCCCGATATCCCGTTACACAAGGTTTTCCTTGAGAATGGGTCACCCTCCCCGAGCTGTAATTCTTCCTGGCAGCGACAGTGCAAGTGGTTATGGGACAACAAAAGAGGTTTGTGCCTCCAGGGGAGAAATAAGAATGCAAATATCTTTGGCATGAAAAAACAAAGGCGATTTACTTCTTGGTATTTCTTGTCAGTACTTTGCATCTGTCTCTGCTTCACCTTCTCATTCCTCTGGGCTTTCCAAGTGCAATGAGGCTTTGGGGGAGCGATGGGGGCTGGAGGGGTCCCGTGGGAGGGACGGGGCTGATCCCCGGTGGCTGCAGCCTCTCCGGCCCGGGGCTTTGCAGCTTTGCTGTGAAATGTTTTTTTCCCCCCACGTTACCCACTTCTGGGGGGATTTGCCGTACTCCAGCCTGGCCTCGGAAAGGGCTTGGCCGTGTCTTGCCGGGACGCTTTGCCCCGGCACGTTCATTGTGGGTCCGTTCCGTGCCGGCTTGCAGCGGGACGTGCTTCTCCATCGCCCCGGGGGCTTCTGCCCCGCTCCCAACCCGGGTGCCTGGCCGGTGTTTGAGGGCTCTAAACCACAGCCAAGGAGAGCAAGCGTCCCGTCAGTGGGCATAAATCAGCCCGGAGCTGGAAAACAGGGCGGGCTGCAAGCAGAAAGGGAGCGCGGGCCCCTGCCTTCTGCCGCCGGATGGGTCAGGGACTTCCAGTTCATTTGTCCTGCCGGGGTTCGCCCAGCCCTGCTCGGCGTGTGTAATGTTTTCTCTGAAAGACCGAGCAGTTAGATGGGTGAAAAACATTCTCCTGTCTCAGGAGCTGGCAGAAGTCCTAGCAAATCTGCAGAAGTATGTTTTTGTCGGTGCTGCTTATTCTGTTAGGGGAACGAGTATAAACTATTCCAGTAGAAAACCTTTTCCTGGAATAAAGTCTTGACTCTGTTCAGAGCATTGTCAGGAGAGCTGTACTGGGAACGGAGCTTTGCTGGTAAACACGCCGGGACCGAGGACGCCTAACGCGGCAGACACAGAGCTCGTGGACCCTCTGCCCCCCAGACAAACCCCTCACGAGGCACCTGCTGCCCTTCTCTGGAATCAGAAATAAAATCTGTGCGGGGTTGATTTGGAAACAAAGCATGGATTTCTTTTTCTCCCCCCGGAAAGCCTGGCTGTCCCTGCTGGGATGTGCCACCATCCATCCCTTCCGGGCTGCCGCGGTGGGGTCGGGGTCAGCGCCGTGGGGACACGTCCCCATCCTGCGTCACCTGGCAGCCGTGGGGTCAGCACGCAGCTTGGGTGACCGCTTCTGCTTGCCTGCCTCAGTTTCCCCAACCCAGTCTGGCCAAAGTGAGGGGCGATGCTGGGAGTCCCTGGGGTGGCCCTGGGATAACAGCGGGAGCCCACTCTGCTTTGAATTTCTCATCCCCTGCTGCATCCTTATCTCCCCGCTCCTCGCAGCCGGGACGGGGATGCCTGCCGCTGCTTTCGGCAGGAGAGCGGGGCCGCCGGCGTGGGTTTGGGCCGGAGATCAGAGCCGTGACGCCCTGGGTGGGGTGCGAGCCCCGGGTGCTGGCAGGGGACGGCTCGGCACAGCCGGACGTGCTTCAAAGGGCGGCAGGTTTTTCCGGGCTCCGGCTGCTGCTTTGCTCTCCAGGCAGGCGTGAAAATGCGAAAGAATGTGAAAAATGTGAAAATGATCGTGCTGGCCCCAAGATTTGTAAACTTCTGGTTAATGTGTAATAAATACATGACAGACAGTCCCAGCGCTGGGCGGGTGGCCGCAGCCGCTCGGGAGTGGCACGGCCGGTGGCATCCCCCGAGCCAAGGGGGCATCTCCCCCCCCTGCCCCGGGGCCAGCCCCAGGGTGTCCTGAGAGCGCCCGGTTGGAGAGGCTTTGGGGCTCTTCTAGACTGGTTTATCTGGTTTTGGCTTATCCCTCTCTTTGTGTGAGCCGCCTTGTCTGGCTTGCAAAAACGCGTTTCATTTTATTTGTGTAATTCTTCCCCCGTACCGGGTGTGCGGCGTGAAGCGCACAGCGTCCAGCTCGAGCGGCACCGATGCTCGCAGCCCAGCGCGGTGCCGGTTAGCCGGAGGCCTCGGATCTTGGCTGTGGTTCTGCCCAGGTGGCTCACGGAGCTGTAAGCACCTTTGCAGTATTTCCTGCTTGGCACGAAGCGAGGTGCCGCAACAACCGTGTTCCCACCGTAGTCAGCCTGGGGAAATCTCTTCTGAGTCACTTTTTTTTTTTTTTTTTTTTTGCAAAAATAGCTACAAGATGGTCCTTCAGCTCTGCACAGGTCTGGTTGTAGCCAAGCCATAGGAGAGCGGAGGTGCTGCTGAAGCGCAGGCCCTGGTGCGGCAGCGAGCGGGGACCGGGGCTGGTCCCGGGGATGCTCACCGCGACCGCCCTGGCACTGCTGGAGGACGTGCGCAGCTCGCTGCAGGGGCAGAGCCGGCACAGCCCAGACTCGCCCAGGAATTTGAGATGAAAAGAGTCGGAGAGGTGCCTCTGCCAAGGAGCCTGGAGGAAAGCGCGCTGGAGTTGATGCCAAGGGGCGGCCTTGTGCTCGGCCGGGGTCTGGACCCGCGGCGGACGAGGACGGTTCTGTGGGAGCCTGGCACGAGCCACGCCACGCGCCCCACCTTCCACGGGCCGTGTTTCGCCTCCCCTTCAAATGGCCTCTGGGCATGGGAGATCAAGAAGTTTTGTCTGACCCTAATGCATAAATTTCAGCCCTGGGTGACTTTCCCCTGTAATTTAGAGAGAGGACGGTCTCCTTTGAAAATAGGTTTGATTGTTTTTGTTCGCCGTGTCGTCCTGGCGTCCCTCCCCAGAGCAAACGGAGAGGACAGAGGTTTGTGGGCGAGCTGTGGCTTTGTCTCCCTGGGGTTCTGCTCGGTTTCTCTGGGTGGCTGCGGGTTCTGCCAAGGGTTCCCAGTGCAGTTCGCGTGGTGCTGGGCCACCCCCGGGTACGGGACGGGGTTCGGTGCGGTGCTGTGTGGAGGATGCTCGGAGGGACTGGGGCTCGGCACGGAGACCACGCTCAGCCTGGCGACGGGGCCCGGAGCTGCCGCACGCCGGCGAAGGTGCCGGAGGGTAGGATTGCGCAGCGTGCCTTCCCGGAAAGGGTGAGCACCACCCGCCGTAGGCACAGCTCAGCTGGGATGCTGATGTGGGGCTCCTTATGGATTTGTTTTTCCCCCAAAACCAATTCCAGCAGGGTTCCTGTGGAGCTGATGGCTCAATTCTGAGCTTCTCTCAGCCCACCTGGGCTCAGCCCTCGTGCAGGCGTGTGGGAAAGCTGCTCCTTTCAAGCACCCATCCCCGAAGAAGCCCCAGGGGCTTGACAAAGAAATTGTGAAGGGAATCGTTTATGGGAACGTAAAGGTGACTTAGCTGCCATCGAACACGTCCAGATGCCTCACCTCGATCCTGCTCGCTGTTTGGCGGTTCAGGGCACGAGGGACGAGCCGTGGGTTCGCAGTTCGGGTGCAGAACGGGAGCTGGGCTCATCTGCTTTGCCCGGGCAGGGCTGTGCAGCCTCTGCCGCCGCGCAGCCCGCCGACCCGCCGCGTCCCACCCCGTTAATTAACGCACGGAGAGCGTCCAGGCCCTCGGATGGAAATTTATAAATTGACACTCTGGGCTATGAATTACGAATGGAGTCGCATCCCTGATCGGTGCAGTGCTGCGCCGACAGTCCTGAAGCCGCTGATCTGAGCGACCGCCCAAAGCTTTTAAAAATGCGAGCAGCGAAAACCTGGGAACAATTTGCTTTGCCAGCTACAAACCTCTTGGCCTACACATGGTGTTCCCTCTCCTGCCTCCTCCTGTCGCCCTCTCATCTCTTGGTTTCCAGTATTGCCTCCCCTCCTTGCCCTCCTGGTTTGTCTGCGTGGATGTTGCCCTGCTTGGCTGTGTGGACCATCCCATGGGAGCTGTGTCCTCCCCCAAGGTTGCTGGTTCCAACTGGGGGCATCTGCCACAGCGCTGGTCCCAGCTGGGTCCCGCAGATCCCCGGCCACCCCGACCCGGGCGCAGGTCCCGCTCCATCCCCACGGCCGGTGCTGAGCTCCTCACGCAGGGCTTGGTGGGGTTTTGGTGGATCTCTTCAGGTCCATCTCCCTTTGGCCATAACTTTGTGCTCAGAAAACACGATATTTCGCAGCTCCGCCTCCACCACCGCGCTCTGGGGTGGTTGTCCTTGAGCCTCTCCACCACTGGAGGCCAAATCCTGCCCTAAGCAGCCCTGTGTGATTAATCCTGTCAGCCTAGGTATTTCTGGTGTTTATTGCTTTCTGGATTTGCCTGAATTCCTGCATTCTTGCCTCCGGGAGCGGCTGCCTCTGGGTGCCCCATGGCACTGGCAGCAGTGGGGCAGCACGAGCAGATCTAAACTTTAAAAATGAGCTTTAGAAACGTCTCCGTTTTCACATATAAAGGCAAAGCCCCCTGCGTTCCCCCCGCCATGGCGCTGTGCGCCCTGCAGTGCTCGGGCGGGAGGGCGAGACGGGACGGAGTAGCGCTGCTCCCCGGGGATGACAGCACCGCGGGAAGCCATCCCAGCCCGAGGAATGGGTGCGGGAAAGGGGCACTCGTCCTTTCCAGTCCTTTCCAGTTGAGCCAGGCAGCAAAATGTACAACTTGGAAGGCAAAGTGTGGGTGTCTGGATAAGGCGCTCTGCCCCGGACCGGGGCGCAGGAGGGATGCTGCGTGTTCTGACGGCGTCGTCTTTCTCTCGCGCAGGGGCTGGTGTAACCAGGACGGAGCGACGGCCGCCGGCAGAGCCGCAGCGGTTATTTACCCACCCGAGGCGAGGGAGGCCAGCGCTTCGCCAGCCGGGGAGCGGGTCTGCAGCGTGAGAGCTTGGTTCTTGGACACAAACATCTCCCTGGCCGCGGGGAGGGGAGAGCAGCTACCGCCGCAGGTCGAGCCCGCTTCTGCAGGGAAAAATACCGCTTTGGTTTGGTGTCTAATTAGATATTTACCAGGAAGGAAGGCAAGTTAAAAATAGGGTGTCAGTGACTTCAAAGGGTGTTTTTGACTTCTAAGAATAACACCTTTGCTTGCGCCGATTTCAGGAATATCGGCTGAGCCTGGGTGTGAAAGACGGAAGAGACGTTGCAGCTCGGTTGGCAGCCAAGGGAGCAAACCGTGACCCCCCCGGCCCCGGCCCAGCCCCGCGGGAGCGGCTGAGGAGGGGACGCGGCGAGCTCACCTGCGCCCGCGGGGATGCGGCGGAGGAAGTTTGGGACGGACGAAGCCGCAGGTGCCCTGCCGTGTGGCGCCATGGGGACCCCCTCCCCGCGGGCGGTGCTGGTGCTCGCCGCGGCGCTGGCGGGGCTCTCGGCTCCCCGCGCGGGGTGTGAGCAGCCCAACTTCATCGTCATCCTGGCGGACGATGTGGGCTGGGGGGATCTCGGGGCCAACTGGGCGGAGACGAAGGAGACCCCGCATTTGGATGAGCTGGCAGCCGAAGGGACGAGGTAACGTCTACCCCCCTCCCCGGCCCTCTCCAAGCGTCCCTGGTTCCTCTGCCCCGCAGCAAAGGGAAATTTGCCCCCGCGGGCCTGGCACACCAAAGGATTTCGTTGCTGTGGTTTTGGTTGCACGGGGAGGGCAGCCACGGCCCGGTACCTCAGGGTGCAGGTCCGTCCATCCCCGCTGGGACCCGCGAGCTTCATCCCCCGCTCCTGACCCTCATCCCTGGGGCAGAAGGGGATGCGTGCAGGGCAGCAGGGAGGGCTGGGGCAGCGTCACGCTGTGCAGGGGCTTGCGAGCGAAGGATCCTTTGGTTTTCTAGGTTTGTGGATTTCCACTCAGCTGCCTCCACTTGCTCGCCGTCCCGCGCCTCGCTGCTCACGGGGCGCCTCGGGGCGCGCAACGGGGTGACCCACAACTTCGCCGTCACGTCGGTCGGCGGGCTGCCCCTGAACGAGACCACCCTGGCTGAGGTGCTGCGGGAGGCTGGGTACAGCACGGGGGCTATAGGTAAAGAGGGGCAGCCGGGGCGGGGCGGGGCGGTGGAGGGGACGAAGATGCCCGTGCCCGCGCCCTGCGGAGGAGGGACCGCAGGCAGGGCAACGCTGGCAGTTGAGGAAAGTCTAAAGGATCACCTGGGAGAGATTTTGCACATCCCCCTTGGATTTTGAAATCCCAGGCTTAAAATCTTCATTTTCAAACGTACGATACTGCCTGAACTCCAGGCTCGCCCCAGTTCTCCGTTTAACCTCTCACTGTTTCACCTCACAAGGACCACGCCGGCTTCTCCTGAGCAAACACGACCGCGCGCAGCAGCTCTGCCCTCCTGCATCCCACGCCGGTGTGATGCCGCTGGTGCCGGCACGGTCGGTGCCGCCGGCCCCGTGGCTTTGGGCACCCTCCTGTCGCCGTGGGTGCCCCCGGCCTGTGCCAGCCCCAGCTGGCAGCGAGCCCTTTGCACCCACAGCTCCTCTTGCTTGCGCGCGTTGTGCTGGCAGAAGAGCCCTCGATTTCTCCTTTCCCACTCAGTTTTTGCAGTTCTCCCCCTTGGACTGGCACATTCGGTGGGAGCAAGCGCGTGCTGGAGGTCAGAGGATGGAGCTGGTTGGTTGGGAGGGGTTAGAAATTCATCTCCTCTGAATATAAATACATGAAAGAGCCTTTTAAGGCTGGAAGCAGTTTTGCAGAGGCACGAGATACCTTATGCTTTTTTTTCTAAGTTTCTGAAAAAAAAAGGCACTCTGGAAACGCGGCCAGCACAAACAAGTGGCCTTTCTTGTTGTGAGATTAAAGCCCCCAGCGCTGCGGGGGCCTCGCGGGCGATGGCTGGCGGCGGCTGTAGCTGCCTTACCCTCTGAAATGACGTTCTGTGCCTTCCACGCAGGCAAGTGGCACCTGGGACACCACGGCCACCATCACCCCAGCTTCCGTGGTAAGGTCTGCGCTGGCGGGGACGAGCCGAGCGTCCCGTGGTCGCCTCGTCCCCTCCGACACCCTTGCTTGCCCCTCAGGCTTCGACTACTACTTTGGGATCCCTTACAGCCACGACATGGGCTGCACGGACACCCCCGGCTACAACCGGCCACCCTGCCCACCCTGCCCGCGGCACGGCGCGGCTGCCAGGTATGGGGACACGTGGGGGGTTCCGGTGGCGGCACTGGGAGGTGGGTGTTTGCACCGGCACCCCCAGCCCCGAGAGCTGCCCTTGGCTGTGACCGCCTCCCCTTGTGCTCCGTGCACCCAGTTTCCCCCTCTGTGTGCCGCAGCAGGGCACGGGTCTGGGTTGGGTTGGTCCCCAAATCGTTGTCCCCTTGCCGCTCCCCGCCTCGGCTGCGCTTTTCTGCAAAGCCCGGAGGCCAACCGCACTGGTCCCCGCTGCGGTGACAAGCATGGGGTGGCTTCTTCCCGGCAGGGCGACGAGAAAGGACTGTTACACGGAGGTGGCCCTTCCTCTCTTCGAGAACGTCACCATCGTCCAGCAGCCCGTCAACCTCAGCAGCCTGGCGGCACGCTATGCCGAGGAGGCGGCGCGGTTCATCCGCCGGGCAAGGTGAGCTGCCACCCGCCGTCCCCTCTGCCCAGAGAGCTCGTGGGTCACGGCGAGCGTCTTCTGCACGGCCTTGGTGCGGTGCTGGGGGGGACGGATGTCGCCCCGCGGTTGTTGGGGAGCAGATCTGGGGTCTCCGTCGTTCGGCTTCCCCGGAGAGGAGGAGGAAGCCACCGCGGCTGTCGCCGGTGTCCCGCTGGGCTCGCCCTGGAAGCCTTTTTGTGTGTCTCCTCTAAAGGCACCTGGAGGTGTTTAAACCCGCCCCGTAAGTGGAGTTTGCTCCATTTTGGGGATAGAGTGCTCTGGGATCCCTGGGCTTCAGGCTCTGCCTTCCCCAGCCGCGCAGGGACACGAGGGGCCGGGGCGTGCTCTTCCCCGAGGCGCAAAGCGGCTCCTCCGAGACGAGGACCCCAAAGCCCCGCGCACGGGTTGCATGATTTTCATCCCTATTATCGGCGGATTACGAGCTGTGACTTTGCAAAACGCCTCCCCGCAGCGCGAGGAGGGGAAGCGCTGCCCCGCGGCCCCGGCAGCGCCCATCCCCTGCGAACCCCGGCCCTGCGGGCTGCGGGGATGCTGTTAGGCTGTGAAACCAAGCGTGTGACCTCCGGGTTAATAGGAAAAACCTTTCGACTCCCAGCAGTATTTTGGGGTTATCTGCGTTCATGGAGAACAGGATTAAGCAGGTGCCTGCCTTTTCTCTCCTTCTCTTTGATGGCTTATTCCTGTTTTCCTCTGCCTGACTCATTCATTACGGGGCAACAAAAGAACACCGGATTTATCGTCTCGGTGTTTTTTTAACCAGTCCTGTCAAGGTTGTGCAATTCGTGACGGTGAGACTTGGCTCTGCCCGGGACACTTAGAGCGCAGCGAACATGGGAGCAAAAGTCAGGGACGTCTGTCTTAAGTTATTGATTAAATGTTTCCTTGATTTTCGGGAGAATTCTGGAATGCCAGTGCGAAAAGCCAGCGGGGATGTTCAGCTGCGTGCCACGGTCATAGGTCCGTCTGGGTGCTGGGGTCCAACCGATGCTCCGGGGTGGGCTGCGAGCTGGGGGAAGCAGCTTTCCTCGTTGCAGGGTCTCTGGCATCCCTTGGGAAAGGTGCCGTGTAGCCTTTTGCAGCGGCGATTGGCAAGGGACGCATCAGCACCCAGTGTTTTGCAGGGGCTGGGCAGGGCGCCGGGGAGACGCAGCCCTTCGCGGGGCTCCGACGTCACTGGGGAAGGATGCGGCAGCTCCGGGCGGGATGGGATTTACTAATTTTCCATCCCCAGGTAGATGACGGGTAAAGGAAGGAAGTGCCGACGCACACGTCGGAGGGGCCCCGAAAACTTTTTGGAGGCGGCGATGGGGCGGCCGGAGTGGGGCGCGTGCGCGGGCTGGGGCATGTCCCCGGGATCCGGCCCCTCCTTGCCGTTCGCCATCCCACCCTTCCCCTCAGAGGTCCCTGAGGAAGAGCGGGCCTCGTTGGAGGAGACAAATATAGCTGTAAACAAGAAAACAGGACGTATCCGCCGATGATTTAAAAGCAAACAGGCAGCGGGGCAGCGTGCAGCGAGCAAACGTGCCGCGCTCCCTGTCCGGGGCTGCCCGGCAGCGCCGAGGCCGTGCTCGGGGTCGGCGTGGGCGTCCTTTTGCTGCTCGTCCTCCGCTAAAATCATCGGCAGAGGCCGGATGCTTGCTGGGGAGGGGGAGAAAGGACCAAAATGGGCCCCGTGAGAGAGGGGATGGAGGCGGGTGGGTGCCAGGGGTGCACCGATGCGGGGTGTTTGGGAGATGGAAGGACAAGCCTGTCCCAAATGGGAGGACAGTCACAAGGGGACAACGGGGAGCGGCTGAAGCAGGAGCAGGGGAGAAGTGACCCACGCTGGGCCAAGCATCCCCCCTGCGAGGGGAGCGGCTGCCTGGAGGGTTCGCAGCCGGCTGACGCACGCAGGGTGGTTTTTCCCCCGGGAGCAGAGGCAGAGGTGGCCGCATCGCTCTCTGTCCCCGTGCTCGGCGGTGCCACCACGCCGGTGACCTTCTGCTGCCACCTTCCCCCATCTGACCGAACGCGCTCCCCCTCTTCCCTCCGCAGCGACGGCGGCCGCCCCTTCTTCCTCTACCTGGCGCTGGCCCACATGCATGTCCCGCTGGAGGTGCCCCCGCCGCCCCCCGCCTCGGCCAGGGGCGTCTACGGAGCCGCCCTGAGCGAGATGGACGCGCTGGTGGGACGGATAAAGCGGGTCGCCGACAGCCACGGGAAGGGCAACACGCTGCTGTGGTTCGCAGGTACAGCAGGAAAACCGGCCGCGTGGGTGGCGGGGGACAGGACCCCTCTTTGTCCCCTGCCCTCCACGCCCCCGGCTGCTCTGCGGGTGTCACGTCGTGGGGACGAGGGTCCCGGGCAGCTGCGCCCACTCTGTTACCCCCACTTTGGCTGCGGGGCTGAACCGGCAGGGCCGTGCTTAATTAAACCGCAAATCCTCGTTCATTAAGAAGCCCAAATCCGCTCTCGCTGAGCAGCCTCCCTAATGAGGACGTCTTGCTCCTGGGGACAGGAACCGTCTGTGTCTCATTAACGCCTGAAGCTGGTGGCGGCCGTTCGCCGCCCCCCCGCACCCCAGCTCTGCTCCAGCCCCTCACCGGGGACTTGGGCAGCCCCGGCCCTGGAAAATAAACTTTTAGAAATAAAAATAAATAAACCTGCTGCTCTTGCGAATGAGAGAAAGCATCCCGGGGACAGGAAGGAGGGATGGAGGGGTCACTTCTCCTTGCTCGCCCCGTGTTGTGGAGATGCCCCCCCAAAACGCCCCACTCCTGGTGTCGCTCATGGGGACGTTTCTTTCTCTTGCAGGGGACAACGGTCCCTGGGCGCAGAAGTGCGAGCTGGCCGGACGCCTGGGGCCGTTCGTGGGGGCCTGGCAGAGGCAGCGAGGTAACGTGGCACCGTGGGTGGGGGTCTCTGTCCCCGAGGGTGCAGGGGGGGCTGCTCCACAGAGCCCTTCGTTGCCCATTGCGGGGGACACGGGGAGCATTTCACCCTCAGCCTTTCTGCTGGCTGCTCCCCTGGCCTGAGTCACCTTGAGGACAACCCCAGAATAATTTTTGCCTTTCAGTCAGTCAAGTTTTCCCCTAAAACCGCTGCTGGGGGAGCTGGGTCCCCCTGTCCCGGTTACCCCAGAGCCTGAGGTCAGTGGCTGCTGGTTTTGGGGTCGGGATGCTCTCACCACCCAAGCAGCGGGGCCGTCGGCTCCGGCAGGGTCTCGCAGCCCCCAGCCCCATCCCAGACAGAGGCCAGCACCCAGCAGCCCCCCAGCCCCTTGCTGGGGGGGACTTTGCTTTTCTTTCTCTCCACCGTTTTGTTGTTTTTTTTTTTTTTTTTCCTGCCTGTCCTCCTTTTCCGGCCAAGCCATCTGCCCGGTGGGTTTCCTCCAGCCAGAAGCATGCATGAGTCAGGCGGTTCCCACTTCTGCTTGTGTTACGCAGTGTAAACGCGCGCCGGGCTCGGTTCCCCTCTTCGCTCGGGGTCAGCGGCGGAGGGGCTGCGGGCGGCAGCGGCTCTTTCCTCCTCCGCTTCCTGACACCCAGGCGATGCAACCCTGGCCGCTTCCCCGGGCTAACGCGGCCGCGGGGCTGGCTCGCCTTCCCGTTCCCAGAGCCCTTCCTTCGGCCCGGCCCCGGCATGAAATCGTGACCTTAATTTTTTTTTTTATTATTTTTTTTTTTTTCAGTAAACAAACCCTGCTGACGACCTGGGTTGCTCTTGAGCAACCGACGGTCACAAGCCGGAGCAGATGGTACAGGCAGTCCAGCGTTCGGGAACAAAGCTGGGAAAACACAGCCCCTTTCCAGCATCGAAAACAGCCCGAGCCCCCGCGATCGCGTGAGGCTGGGGAGGAGGGCGGGCTGGCAGGGCTCTAGGAGCTGGCTGGAAATATGGACCGGGAAGAATGACTTCCGAAATCCCTCGGCTGGTTGTTGCACGGATGTTTTGGAAGCCAGCCCGGTGTTACTGTTCGCTGCTGGCTGCAGACGGCCGCCAGTGTGGGTGCTGGGTGGGTGGGATGCTGGGCCATCCCATTCCAGGGGTACCATCCCCCAGTGTGGTCCCCCAGTATGGTCCCCCAGCGGGGAAAAGCCCTTGGAGGAGCGGGAGGGCAGGGGAGGACGGGCTGCTGGGACTCTATACATTTTGCATGGCTTGGCATTTCCTTTAGGGTCCAGCCTGAATTCCAGGGACGTTTTCCATCGATTTCGGGTGGTCACTGGAGTCGGTCCTTGCTCGGAGAGAGCAGCACATCCGTGCGTGCTGCTCCCCTTCTCTGGCTGGGGAGCTTCCTGCAGCCGCCAGCCCGTCCCAAAAACCCATCTCCCACCTCGGACCCAGCAAGGCGGGATGCTGGGATGGAGACGCGTGTTTCGGGGACGTGACGCCGGGCGTGTTTTGAGGCCGGTTTGGGAGGCTCCGGACCTGCTGTCCCCATGTGGTGGGAGCAGGAGCAGGGGTTTCATCCCAGCACGGGAATGCTCCGTTCAGCTTTCCAGGAAAGCCACGGGCTCCGCCGTCCCCGCAGCGGCAGGGTTGCATCATCCCTGCTCTTGAGAAAAGTCCCTGGTTGGGTTTGGGGAGTTTCAGCCCCGTTTGCTGCCCAGAGTGTTAACGTGAGCTCATCCACGGGCAGCTCCGGCATCCTGCCCCGCCAGAGGTACTGGGGGACGAGTTATTTCGTACGCAGCAGAGATAGGGATTGGTATTAATTGCTGTAATTGCTATAATTGCTGTAATTTCCTCGGGTGTTGGAAGGCAGGGGAGGCACCTTGCTTAAGCTGTGTGGGACGCGTGTTGGAAGCGCTGTTACAGTTCCAGGAGCCACCAGAAACCCCAGAGCTGGCTGCGTCCCACCGTGTTAGGCCCCAAAGCGACGTTCACCGGGGGAAAACGCCAAAAGTTTGGGCGGGGAGTGGGAGGGATTGGGGATGTGCCTGGCCTGTGCCGAAACCTGGTCCGAAACATTTTCCCTGGGCTGTTCCTCGTGGCATCTGTGCCATGCGTGTCCCCTCCGCTCTGGCGATGTGGGTACGGTGGCATCGCTTGGGAGCGCAGGATCAGGCCCGTAGCGTGGAGCAGCGATTCCCGGAGAGGCCGGGCTGGGACGGGGACCGGCGTGGGGACACAGAGCAGCGCGGGGTGGCTGGGCGGCAGCAGGGAGGTCGCCGCTCTCTTGGCTCTGCGCGGAGGAAATGGCTTCGGGCGAGCGCCGTTGCCATGCGCACGCTGAAAGGCGGGCGGACAAAGGCTGCGCCTGGGAAGTTTGCTCGGTGAATCGGGTTGGGATTTTCTGTTTGCCCCATTCCCAGCTCCTTCCCCCTGCAGCTGCCGGGGCCCTTTGGGCTGCAGCCAAAGCAGCAGCTCTCTAACGCCCTTCCGCCCATTTCGATGCTCAGCACCCCCATTTTGGTACCCCGCACCCCCGTTTCCTTGCTCAGCATCCCCGTTTTGTTGCTCAGCACCCCCGTTTCAGTGCCCAGCATCCTCACTTCAACACTCAGCATCCCAGGTGGAGGAAGGGACCGGGCAGCTTCCCTGTGCCATGTGTCTCAAACCCAGAGGCAGAGCAGGGGCGTTTTGGGTGACGCCCGGCACACAACGAACAAGGTTAATTAGCCGGCAGGATGGTGTTTTTAATGAAGCGGGTTTCCAGTGGCTGGGGGCTGTTGGCGCTTTACCACGCGGAGGGCAGCAGCCGCCTGCACGGGGCCGTTGCCAGCCCCTGGTGTAAATTCCTACATCTCCCACCTGCTCCCTATTCTTGCCCGACATCAGAAGTGGATGGGGGACGTGGCAGCTCCAGCTGAGGAGAAACACAAAGCAGTGCCAGACTGAGCCTCCTTTTCCCCCTTTCCCCATCTCTTTTAAAAACTCCTGTAACTCTTCTCCCTCCTCCAACCCAGCTCCATCTCCAGTGAAGCCACCCTCCTTTGGGGTCATTCACTCCAGCTCTGCCTCTGAGTAGCTCCTTCCCCAGGGAAACTCTGGAGTCAGGCATTTTTCCCGGCAACGCAGAGCTCCTGACCGCTGCCCTTTTCTCTTGCAGGCGGGAGCTCGGCGAAGCAAACAACCTGGGAAGGAGGGCACCGGGTGCCGGCGCTGGCGTACTGGCCCGGCCGCATCCCTGCCAAGCGGACGAGCCGCGCTCTGCTCAGGTACAAGCCCGGCGGGGTGGCATCGGGGAGCGGGGCGGCCCCTTTGCCCCCCCTGGGACGGGCCCAGGTGATGATCTGGATTTTGGCAGCGGCAGCTGCCCGCCGTGGTTGTTGCCCACCGTGTGCCAGGCTCTGTACTTTTGTCCTCTCCCAAGCCCGTAAGACTCAATGCTTCGGCAAAGAGGAGCTGAAAGGGCTTTTTGTGAGGCCGGTGGATTGGCGTGAGCAGCCGCCGGGCCCCGTGTGCC
Source organism: Chlamydotis macqueenii (assembly GCF_036417535.1). NCBI lineage: Eukaryota > Metazoa > Chordata > Aves > Otidiformes > Otididae > Chlamydotis > Chlamydotis macqueenii. The sequence continues at coordinate 3,024,128 of NC_141573.1, read as the reverse complement.
TCCCGGCCGCGGCGGCTGAGTGCCTCCCGATAATTAAAAGTTGACGATGTTCTCTCTCTCCACCAAGAAGCAGGCTTAGGCTTTGTGGTTTGTGAATGGCTTTATGTGGAGGAGGGTGCGGTTGTGGGAACGGCTGGCCGGAGCGATGGGGCTCGCGATCGGAGCAGGATGCGGCCGGCCTGGGAGGTAGCGAGCGAATTTTGCCGTTTCCGGCAAAAGCGGAGAGGAAGGGCTGCTGCCCCCGGCTCCTCGCCGCGCCGGGGAGCGTGGCACTGCGGAGGGGTGCAGCGATATCGCACCTCTGCGTGCAGCAGTCGCACCCCTCTTGACAGCCCCTCCTTTGCAGCAGTCGCGGCGCGGGGGGCACAGCCCGGTACGGGGGCAGCACAGTGGGATGCCTCATCCCCTTTCTGCTGGGATGCCTCATCCCCTTTCGTCCCTTGAAGCACAGGATGGTGGAGGTCGGGGTGGTGGGGCCAAGGGGGTTGTTGGGTGTTGGGAAAGAGTGGCCCAGCTGCTGGAAGCGGGTCCTGGCAGGTGGGCCCCGTGGAGGTGCTGGGTGTTTCTAAGGTCCAGGAGATCACCTGGACCCACTTACTCCTTGCGTGGCCTGAGGGCAGCTCTGGGAGCTGGATTTTTGTGAGCGGGGGAAGGTTCGAGGCATAAGCTGGGTCTGACGGAGGGGATGGGGCGCACGCGGCACCCCTGGGGTGCCCTCCAAGCCCTTCCCCTGTGTGGGTGGGTGATGGACCCACTGCTGGGACAGGGGGCAGAGCTGCCAGCCCGTGCTCGCGCAGGGCGAGATCGGTGCCCATCCCCATCCTCGCGTCCCACCAGGCTCCTCGCCCTGCGCCGCAGCCCTGCCGCCAAGCCCAGCCGTTCCCTTTATCGCCTCCCTTATCTCCTGCGTTTCCCAACTCCGGCCCAGCAAGTCGGACAGCTGGAAATCTAGAAAGCCAGCGGCAGCACGAGCTGTGCTGCACGTCGGGCGCTCGGCGAGCGGCTCCGTAGCTCTGTAGTCACAGCGCAGCCGGCATCATCCTCAGCCCGTTGCCACGGGGCCGTGCCCGCCTGGTGCAGGGTGATGGCCTGGCGCTGGGAAGAGGCAGCCCCCTGTTTGGGAGGCAGCACAGGGCCGGCACAGAGCGATGGCCTGTGCTCAGAAAGGTGTCACCGCCGTGGTCAGCCTGAGCTGGTGTCGGGGCCGGTGGCTTTTCTCTGCACCTTGGGGACATCCCTTGAGGGACAAGCATGTGAGACAGGGTGGTTGAGGACTTGTCCCCCCAGCTGATGGGGAAGACCAAGAAGCGTTAGCCGCCTGCGTGAGCCTCCTTCTGCCCCCGAGGTTATGGAAACGCTGACGGCCTTTGCGTCTGTCTGGGGCGAGCAGCCTGCCCAGGACTGCGCCTTGCCGCTCCCCGGCATCACTCGGCTTCGCCTCCTCCCCGGCGCAGGGAGCGGAGAGGTGAGCGAGGGTGAGCGTGCCCGGGGGCCGGGGAAGCCGGAGCCAGCGGAGAAATGCTGATGCGTTGCCGCAGACCTGCACCTGCACGCCGGTTTCTGCAGAAAACTGCTTTGTCGGCTTTTCTTAATTCTGTTTAATTGTCAGAGCCGCTTGCTGTGCTTCTGTCCTTCCTTGCCCTAACCTGAAGTAGGGCAGGGAAGAAATAGGTCAGTGGGGTGGTGAAGCAGCGAATTGCACCATCCTGGCCGTGCTGTGCCGGCAGCGTGGGGCTGGGCGCGTTGGGCAATCCGGTTGGGGTGTGGGCAGAGCCGGCTCGGCGGCCCGTGCAGCGTGGTTGCCCCGGCCGGGATCCCTGCCGCGCTCGCGCCCGGGACGCTCGTCGCCAGCTCTGTCCCCTGGGCAGCAGGCGGGGGGCTGCCAGGCCCTTTTCCCTCGGGATTTGGGGCAGCAGCAGGATGCCGGAGTGACTTTATTTATTAAATCTCCCTTGGCCGGGGCTGGGGTTGGCAGCGTGGCTTCCCGTTTCCCCGCAGCACGGCTTCCCCAGCTTGGCTTGCGAGATGTGCCTGCTGGCAGGGCCTTTGCTTTGATGCCAGCTTTGACCAAAATCCTATTTTTTTGTGCCTTTTTTCCGCGGGTTACGTCTGCCCATGGCCGGGGGGGGATCTTTGACCACCTCTGCGCTCAGTCATGTCCTCCCACCTCGGTGATGCTTTCCAGCGGTCCCGCCTCGACCAAGCGAGCATCGCCACGCACCGTGCTGGGGGCCAGATCCTGAGGGTGCTGAGCACCCCCGGGACCATGAGTACTGACCGGGGCCTGCCTCAGGCTGCCATTTCAGATGCACCCAGGCTGACCCCAGCGAGGTGCCTGCGGGGATGTGCCCTGCCTCGGGCGCAGCGAGGAGCCAGAAGATTTTTTCGGCGCCTCCCGGCTCGCCTGGCCGCTGGGGCCGTCTCCGCGAGCGTGCCGTACCGGGGCTGCCTCTCAGCAGTGTTTGTTCTTATTTGTTCTCTCTGTCTCTTAGCAGCTAAATTAAAACTCGGTGAATGGGAGAGCAGGGGGGCCCTTAAGCCCTGGGCTCTTTTCTCTCTCCGCTCACGCAGCCACCACCACGCACCGGGCGGGAGCAGCGCGGTGGCAGGACCGGGGCGGCAGGACCGTGGCAGTGCAGCACCCTGGGTACCCCCAACGTTTTTGCCTCCCCCAGCACTTTCCTTGCCCCAGCTGAGCCCCCGGGGTTTCGACTCCCTGAGCTGCTGGCACGAGGGTTTTGCAGCTGGAGGGATGTGGGCTGAGTCCCTGGCAGCGCCCGGCGTCGGTGGCACTGCCAGCTCATCAGCTCCGTGCCGCAGCCTCGTCCCCGGGGAGGGCAACGCCGTGGTGTGTCACTTGGCCGTGCCGACGTCCCGCTGTCCCCTGGGGCCGTGGGACACCCCTGGTGCGGGGTGGCTCCTTTTAGAGATGTGGGGTCACCCCGCCACCACATCTAGGAGAGGGAGGGATGCGCTCGGTCGCAGCGAGCGGGACGGGACGCTTGTGCCTCGCAGGAGCGGGCCCCGGAGGGTAGGGGTCAGCCGTTCCCTGTCACACTGGAGTTGAGCCCAGAGCCCACTGGGCAACCTGGCCAGTGGAGTGGGAAGCGCGTGCCCAGGCCGCGCAAGGGGCTGATGGCAGAGCCAGGCGGTCCCTGTCCCACCCCAGCGATGACTTTGCTGGACCCCCAGCCCCTCCGTGCCATGCGGACAGGTGGGGAATTGCCAGGGCCAGGCTCTGGCCCTGGGGCCGCAGGCAGCAGGCAGGCGAGCAGAGATGCTCCCCCTCTGCATCCCTGCGGAGCTGGAGGGACACGGGGTCATCTCCTTCTTCCCTGCGTCTCTCCGCACCGAGAAGCAACTAAGGATGAGTCCCGAGTGCTCTTCTGCGGCTGAGGCCCCTGAAAAACCCGGGAGGTTTACGGTGGAAATGCTGACAGGCGTTTTGGTGGGGAGCGCACAAAATAGCACCGCTCTCATTTTCCATTCTGGCTGCGACGGCTCGTGCTGCGCCATGCAAAAGCGAGACCACATTTTCCTGGGGCGACGGGATCTGCTGTCATTGGCGTAAAAAGTCCCTGTGCTAGCACTTTCTCCGGAGGGTGACCGGCTGCCTTCCCGCGTGTCCCCGGCGGGGGGGACGGCAGGGGGCCGCCCCGCTCCCCGTCCTGCGGGTGCGGGACTTGCCGGGTGCGGGATTTGTCGGGCGCGGGGAGCAGCAGATCCTGGCTGAACCCGCAGAGCCTGGCGAGGAGCCGGGGCTGGGGGTGGGAGGTGTGCGAGGCGAGGGCTTGCCAGGGCCGAGTCGCTGCTTGAAACCGGTTTTAACCTTTTCTGCAGAGCTCAGCTGTTGGGATGGGTGCTGGGGAGCAGCCCCCCCCACCCCAAGGCACTCTTCTGCCATCAGCGCACCGAGTGCCCCCCGGGCGCGGGGCTGCGGGGTGCGGGTGGGGTTGAGGGGACCCTGTGGGGACCTTCGCTCCTTGCTCTGATGAAAGCCACCTCTTTCCCCAGCACCCTGGACATCTTCCCCACGCTGGTGGCCCTGGCTGGGGCAGCGCTTCCCCCGAACAGGCGCTTCGACGGCTTGGACGTGTCCCTGGTTCTCTTTGGGCAGTCGGATGCGGGGCACAAGGTAAGGCAGAGCCACTACCCGCCCGTGACGTCCCCCTCCTGACAGCAGATCCCACCGCCCCTGAGCTCAAAGGGGTCAGGGGGTGGCGGAAGGGCTCAGCGCTGGCGAGGTGCGCACCCACCGGAGCATTGTCCCCGGGTCTGGAGGAGGATGCCAGCCGGAGGTGACCGGGTCGGGGAACCGGGGTAAAATGCCTTTGGGATTAACGCAGGGTTGGTTTACACTTTGTTGGTGAATCGGGGATGGGAGGTGAAAATGCCCCCGCACGCAGGCTGGCGTCCCTTCCCGTGGGCTGGCAGGGCCGTGCCCACTGTCCCGGCGACACCGGCCCAGGGGATGCACGGCAGCCGCGCGGTGCCAGCACAAACGGTACGCCAGCGCGGGAAACGAGAGACCCCGGGGGCTCGGACCCGGTTGGATCTGCTTTATTTATCTCACCAGAGCCAGGCATCGCGAAGCCCTCCTTCTCCCAGCTCCTCGGCTGGGGGACGTGCCTGGTACTGGTGTTCCAGCGGGGCAGCCCGTCCGTGCCCCACGGCTCTGCCCGTACAAAAGGAGCTGCTGACAGCTCCTTCAAGCCTAAAAAGTGCAGTTAGCAGAACAAGCGGTATGGCGAGGCATTTTTCTCAGAGTTGCACAAGATTTTTGCAGACCCAAAAGAAAAAAAAAAAGTGACTTTAATAGCAGTCCCACAGATAAAGGCTGATTTTGCTTTCAAAGTCCACCCTCCTGCGAGCACCATGAGCCAGCTCCCAGCAGGGATCTTGGATTTGCTTTCTGTGTCCATCAGAGTTTTGGTATTTGCTTCGTATTTATGGAACCCTCAGCTGAACCGTGAGATAAAGTGGGGAAGTAGATGGGATGCGGCCAGCGCGCTCCGCTGTGCTCCTCGGGATTAACCCTCTTCTCCTGCGTGTGTGGCACTGGGAGCGATGGTTTGCCGGGAGCGATGGTTTGCTGGGAGTGATGACTTGCTGAGAGTGATGACTTGCTGAGAGTGATGGTTTGCCGGGAAGGATGGTTTGCCAGGAGTCATGGTTTACTGGGAGCAATGGTTCGCTGGGAGTGATGGTTCACCAGGAGCAATGGTTTGCTGGGAGTGATGGTTTGCTGGGAGCGATGATTTTCTGGGACTGATGGTTTGCTAGGAACAATGATTGACTGGGAATGATGGGATGCTGGGCCTCACGGTGAGGTGTAGGGGCACGACCCATGCCAGCCCTTTGAGGAATAAAGTCCTGAGCCACGACGCGCTGCCAGGTCCCTGGGCTCCCCCAGCATCACCCTGTCCCAGTGCTTTTTTGGGGTGGTTTGTGCTGCAGCCAGGGTGAATGAACCCCTGCGGGGCTGGGAGCCGGGGGGCACAGCCCGGTTGTTCCTCCCTATCCCGGGGGATGCGACCCAGCCGCCCGTGCTGCCGCGGGCTGGGGTGACCTCGGGGGGGACACACAGCAGCCGCCTGCTCCGGCCCCACGGTGATCGGGAACCGGTGCCTGTCCCCGCTCCCTCCGCTCTTGGCTCCCCGCCTTTCAGCGCCCACCTGCCAGCGGCTGATAGCAGCCCCCCTCTTTGGGGTCACGGGGTTTTCCTTGACACAAATCCTCCCGAAAGCGGTCCCTTTCCTCACCCCACCGCCCGCTTTCCGCACGCCGCCGGCAGCCGGGGGTCCCCGGGGTGGCTGAGGCTCCCTGGCGCGCGCTGCCCGCCGTGACCTCGCTCGGCGTCCCGGCCCGCGCGCTCGGCACCGGAACAACCTGTGACAGGGCTGGGGCGACGCCAAGGTGCTGCTCTGAGCGAAGGCTGTTTGTAGTAAAAATAAACACATCCTACAAACTGTGGCGGGGGCGCGAGCGTCAGACAAACGAGCCCTTCCCGTTAGCCTCACGGCAGCGGGGCGCGCGCCTGCCGCCCGCGCGAGCAGCCGGAAGCGCCGAGTTCAGACAATGGGTTTTCTGGGGAGAAAAGCTTTTTTTTTCCTCTTTTCTTTTTTTTTTTTTTTGTGTTAAATGAAAATAACAGAGTCAAAGATCAGTAGGTGGGTTGCAGACCTGGGAGCGTTTCTTGAAAGGGCTCAATGAAGGAATCTCCTCAATTGCGCAGTGAATGTGAATTGATTTTCTGAGCTTGGGGTTTTACGGGGCAGGTTTAGGAACGTACGGGTTGGTAGCAAGGGGGGTTTGAGTGCCTTTAGTGCCCCCCAGCTGTGCTGCTGACGGTGCCGCTGACGGGTGACAGGGCGCGGGCAAAGCTTTGGGGCTGGAAATCGGTTCAGTCCCCGGCGCCTTGGCTTCAAGGGCCCTGAGTATCTGCTGAGTTCTACTTTGGAGCTGTTTTATTCTGACCAAGGAGGTGGGGACTCTAGCAGGGGTTTTCTCCTTGTAGCAGGCTTACGCCACGCCGCCTCTTCCACTTTACGCCCTTATTTTTTTTCCCCTAAAGCACGATTTTTAAACCAAATTCCAGAAGGTAAATTTCTTTTTTTTTATTTGCCTTGCAATGGAGGGCAAGCAAGGGAGAGCATTTGGAAATCATCCCCCACCCCGAATCCTGGCATTTCTTGGATGAGTTTCCAACTGTTCCCAGGATGGCGGCCGCATCGGGACCAGGCGAGCTCCGGGTGCCCGAGCCGGGTGCCCGGCGGCGCTGCGTGCCGGGGCGGGCCTTGCGCTGGGCACCTGCTAAGGCATCACCGCGCTGATCAGCTGCGAACGCTGTTACTAAACTTGGCCCCGCAGCTGCCTACAACTTCGGCAGATGTTTCTAATTTTTAGCACAGTGGAAATTTCTTGAATCACTTTTCAACTCAATTCCCAGGGAGGAAACCTTGAGTGACTCACCCCTCAACGAAGCCATTGGCTCCAGGCAGATATTATCTGACAGAGGAGCCCGCCGACCCGTCCAGCTCACTTGTCCTCTCGCTCCCGTGTGCCAAAGCCGTCGTCCTGTGCGGCTCAAGTGTCCTAAATACCGAAAGGGAGAGATTCGACCCACCCTTCCCTTCCTTCTCGCCCCCATTCCCTGTGCCGGGACGGCTGTTGTTAGGGAAGGGAGCGCTCGCACAGCGGGGTGAGTCAGCGGCGGGGACGGACTGGGAACGATGTTCCAGCACCTCACCTACCCGTGCAGCCGCTGCTCCGCGTGAGCTCACCCTCGGCGTGCGGCTCGCTGCTGGCCTCAGGCAACAATTCGGCTCCCCTGGATGTCCCCGCCGCGGAGCTGAGCTGGGAGCACCGAGGGAGGTGGGAGCACCCTCAGCATGGGGGTGACGGTGTACCTGAGGCCCTCCCAGCTCCAAAATATTTTGCCTTGCTCTGCTGAAAGCTCCCACGGTTTCGTGATCCCTTTCCTGCAGCAGAATTGGACTGGGGGGGTAAATTCAGGGCCAGGAAGGCGCAAGAGAGGTGCTGGTGTTCCACGGCGCCCTTCGGCTGTCAGCCCGCCCTTCAGCTGTCAGCCCACCCTTCGGCAAGCAGAACTCGGTTGGTTGCTCAGAGTCCAGGGGCTGAATGGTGTCTCCAAATGTGTGCACGGGCGGGATGTGGTCTCGTCTGGGTGGGGAGCGGGTCTCATGGAGCGGGTTTCTCTGCCACAGGCTGATGGACACGTTTCTGTTCTTCCTTCAGGTTCTGCTTCACCCCAACAGTGGGGCAGCTGGGAAGGACGGCGAGATAGAGACGCTGCGGCTGGCTCAGTACAAGGCGTTTTACACCACAGGTACCGTGCCCCTATTAGAGGTCATCCAGTCCGGGAAAAACCTTCTGGAACTCTTGGTTCCCTGTAGATACAGGGAAAAACCAACTCGGGTTAATTCAAGCAAGAGCAAACCCAGCGAGGACAGGCACGTGCCCCGCTGTGTCTGCGGGACGGGCTTTGCAGCCCGGGGTTGTTGGCCTCAGAAGCATCCAGGGTCCCAAAGCTGGGACATGGTGGGACTGGGCCATCTCAGACGGGTGAGGAATACAGAGGTGATCTCTGGGCAGCCTGGGACTCCAGTGTTTTTCTCTCCTTCCTCCCTAGGAGGAGCAGTGGCTTGCGATGGGAGCATTGGGTCGGCTGAGCACCACCAGCCACCCCTCCTTTTCAATCTGGATCGCGATATCCAGGAGCAGGAGCCTTTGGACGCGGCATCCCGAGAGTACCAGGCAGTGCTACCTGCAATCAGCAGGGCTTACGCCCAAGCTCTGGAGGACATCGCCACAGACAACGTCACGGTTGCAGATTACTCCAAAGACCCGGCCGCCACTCCCTGCTGCAACGCGCAGCACGTGGCCTGCCGATGCCAAGCGCCCGGGGCTCACGCAGCCGTGCCGGACCGTCACGCGGAAAGGAGAGCAACGCGGTTTTGCCTTTAAGCAATGAATTGCTCAGGCTGCTCCTTTCCCCGAGCGTGGTCTGGGAACGGGATTGCTGTGCGTGCTGGCTCCAGGCTGGAGGCTGGCCGTGGAGGAGAGGGATGGAGCCCTTCGCTCCGTGCTGTGAAGCAGGGAGGTGAGTCAGTCTGGGTCTGCGTGAGCACACAGAGGCTCCCCTTTGCAGGACTGTCCCCCGGCAGAGCAGGGGACTGCAGTACCGGGTGGAAGGAGATAGGTGTTTCGTAGGGCTCTTTCACTGAGAAAGAGCCAGGTCTTGGATTAAAACTACCTTCTGCTAGAGCTGGCTTTGGGAGAGAATTCCTCTGGGAAATTCGCTCGGCTTTCCTCTAAAATGGACCTTACAGGAGCGGGCTGGTGGGAGCACAAGGCAGGGGAGGCCGGAGCCCGCAGCCCCTGAGCAAACATCCCTTCTGCTGCTGAGACCCTGGGAGTCCGTGGCTGCAGAGAGAAGATTCCCGGCCGGCATGAGGTGAGCACTCTGGGAAACGGAGCACCTGCCCCTGAGGTGTATCAACGGGGTTCTGTTGAAGACCCAACTGTCTGTAGAAGGAAAAGGTTCCTGAGCTCTCCCTGATGCTGCTTTCCTCCTGGGCAGGATGCTGCGCTTGTCCTCGCCGCTCTGCGCTGCCACAGCGGAGGTTGGGGGTGCCCTGAGACGTACACCCACGTCCCCGTGTTTGGAAAAGGCTTTTTTTGGGAAGGTGTGAGGGAGAGGTGTGCAGTGCAGAACTGGGGTACCTGCTCCCCATCAACTCCGCATGGAAAGACCAATGGTGTAACTGGATTTTTTGGGGGAGGTCAGGGAGAGGTCCCTGCCCGCAGGTCTCCCAGCAGACCAGGGCTCCAGGCAGAGAAGCCGCTCCTGCCGATCCCAGTGCGATGCCCGGGAGGCGCGTGGGGGGAAGCAGCTCTGACGGGGCCGTTTCTGGGCAGCTGCAAAGGCCTGGGGAGCTGCAAAGGCAACATCGAAGCTGCAACTGAAACCCAGAAACCACCGGGGTTTCTCGGCAGCTGAGCGAGGGTTTTCTGGAACGATTTCAGACTCCGATTTACGTACCCAGGTCTTTCTTTGGCCGAGCCGTAAGTGGATTTGTGTGACCTTGGCCAGGTGGGTGGTGTGGGAGCAGCTGTCCTCGCAGGAGGCCCCCAAGCCCCCTCTCCCGCTCATAATCCTTAATCAAGACTGACATCTTTAGGGCCCCGCAAAGAACAGCAGGAGCACGGGCAGCGAGCTGCCGGGGACAGAGCACGACTTTATTCTGTCTTTAAACATAGCAAATGGCATCTCCTCTAACGTCACTGCAAAAATACTTTGCCTGGGTCAAATAGTATGTATAGACTGTACAAAGACATAAGTTTAATATATCTTCCTATAAGTACATTTATACACATAAACCAGCATAAATTAGAAAAGGGACCAACGGGTATAGAAAATTCTGGTTACGTACAAATCCCATTAAATTAGCATTTACACTGTGGTTCTAACATACATTTTGTTAAATATAGCCATGTGCATACAGTACGTTGACACCCCACCCAGACACAAATTAAAACAAGGGGCTACTGGGGCCAGGCATTCCCTTAAACACACCAGAGGAAAAAGCAGTGGCCCACCTTGTTTGTTTGGTTTTGTTTTTTTTTTTTCCTTGTCTTGGGGACTCACAAATCTGTTCTTCAAAATTCCTTTGGCTTTTCCAAAGCACTTCCCAGCAGCTGTCCTAAGCGCGGATGTTTGCTTCTCATCATGACCTCTTCGCTTTGCCCGGCTGACCTCCACGGCACAAGATTATCTACCAAAATCAAAACAGAAGGGCCTTACTTTTCCCAGCAACAGGGTGTGTTTCAAGTTGGTTTTACGCACATGGGAGGAGAAGAGGGAGGGCTGTCCTGCAGTGTTTTACTTTCCATTGAAAGGCAGATTTGTGAGCAGTTTATTTACTCTCCCCCTCCCCAAATTTACAGGCCCGGGAACAGGAAATACCTGGCTTGGTGACGAGTGTGCCTTGCCTCTAGCTGGCACTGGGCTGAGCGCGGCCTGGCTCAGTCCTCCCAAAAAGTTCAGCTCCTGGCGTGGCGGGAGGGGAAAGGTGCATCACCGCGCCTCTCCAGGGTCTCCAGACAGAGCCCAGAGTTAAACATCTGCATGTTAAGCTGGATTAAGTGAGGGGAAGCCTAGCCTAAGCATCAGCAGAACCTCTGAGTCACAGAGTAAAGCAGGCGCAGAGAAGAAAGACGAAGCAGTGAGGACCCTGAAGCACTTCCCATCGGCTGCTCACGCCACGGGGTGGGACTGGAGACCCTGGGGTAAGGTGTGCACCTACTTTGGATGGGGCTGGGGCAGAGCTGCGGGGCGGGTGCCTCTGTGGACACCAACGTGCAGGTCTCACTTTATCAGCCCCAGCCTTGCCAGACCCGACCTGTGTCTCCCAGCAGCGTGGATGCGATCCCCACGGCCCCCGCTGCCGTGTCTGTGCCGGCTCCTCCTCCCGGGATCTGTCTCTCCACGTGCTTTGGGACCCTCACTTGCGCTGTTCTGAAGCACAAGACATTGGCACTGGTTCGCACCTTTCCCAAGGGACCTCAGATAACTTAATCCTGCAAGCCCCGGCTACCCAAAATGCCTGTCTGAGCTACTGGGGCAGGAGCTGCTGTGAGGAAGAAGAGGCCAGTCAGGTTCTGTCAGACTTGCTCATCTCCCATGAAACATCATTATTGGTAGAGCTCTGCCGCAAAATCCATTGCCTGTCCTCTGCTAACAGCCAGCTGTTAAAAAAAAAATCACTTAAAATCATTAGTGCTGCACATCCGCACAACAGAACGAGCGAAACACCATCCAGCAAAGAGCAAGGGGAAACCTGGGCAAGCACCGGTCCCGCGGAGCCGGAGATGCATCTGCAACCCGGCTGCTTGTGTTAAGATCCGTGGTCTGGAGCAGCGGGGACGCGTGCGGACCCCAGGCCGAGGCACCGATTTCTCCCCGCTGCAGACAGCAGCACTGCCAGGGTGGGGACATCGTGCTGTCGCGGGCGGCCGTGGGGCACGGGCTGCTGGAGCTGGTGCTCCTGCCGTCCTTCCAGGGAGCGGGGAGGAGCGGGAGCTGCGCTGGGGAGACGCTGACAGCTGCTCGCTGCTCAGGGGAGTTTTTATTCCCCTCTGTAATGAACGCTGCAGGCAGGAGCCACGGGCACGCACGGGGAGCAGCATCCTTCGGCAGCACAGGCAGGCTGCCCAAATGGTTTTGGAGGCAGCCAAAAATCGATGCGAGAGAGGTGTTTAAGACTTTATCAGAGAGGGGAAGCTATCTTCGAAGAGCTGACCGCTGTGCGCAATCTAGCCTGACTTCACCAAATGGCTCTCCCAGTAAAGCCTTCAGAGCAACCCTGGGCCCGAGGCTGACAAGCTCCAGCGTGCAGCCAGATGCAGGATGGATCATGTACGCCTGGAAATGCAATCTGCGGAAAGGAACCACCCTTCCCACCAAATCCCAGAAGTTTCAAGAAGATCCCCTGGTTGCATTCCTCAGGTCCACACAGGCCATCTTGCTTGCTGAATCCCGGAGATTTCTTCGGTCAAAGCTCACAGCACGACCCCAAAACTGTTCTGTGCCCACACCTTGGTGGGGAGCGGCACTGCGGTGGCTCCGGAAAGCGGAGCTGGCCGAGAGATGCCCTGCCCGGCCCGAAGCACACCCCACCGGCTCCCAACACCGCTGGAACCCTCACTGACACTGGGAAACGCCACAGGAAAGCGGCAGCTGCTCAGGCAGGTAACCAGAAAACAGCCGTAATCACCGCAACCGCCTGCAGCCAGAGCTGCGTTTGCTCTTCACATCCCGCAAAGCCCTGACCACGCAGAGCAAGGGCGACGTGGCCTCCTCCCAGCACGTGGCAGGCGCGGCCCCTTCTCCTCACCCGAGGCTTTGACCTGCTGTCCACCTCAATAAGGCCCAAGTCCCTTCTGCGCAAGATCAGCGCTGGACCTGAAGGCTTCATCCACCCCATCAACGCCAGCAAGAGACGCAACTGAGCTCGTTTCACCTCCTGCCGCAGGATCCTTCAGCGGTCCTCGCACAATCAGGAGCAACATCCACATCTGCTCTTGTTGAGGTCACTTTTTACGAGCCCTCCTTGGGCCTCTCATCTCTTCTCTGATCTGTCCCTCCTTCCGTCTAACGAAGAGGCCGTTTTTGACAATCAGCAGCAGATTTTATGTGAGACTGACGCTGCTTTTCCTCACTCTTAACAGCTGAGCCTCTGAAGTCTTGCTTGAGGTCAGGGGAAGGCGAGATGTTTCAAAATGGAGAGGAGCTGCTGGGTCTGAGCACTGCTGTTTCTCCCAAAGTGTGTCTTAAGTTCAAAGCCGTATTCGTGGTGTGGGCTGTGGGTGAATATTCCATTTTGTCACAAGTTTTGAGGTTTTTAAATGTCTTTTTGTTGCACACTGGAAAACAAACAAAACCCTTCCCATGTTTCCGCAAAGCAGAATGCTGTCAAAACATTTTTCTTGGATAAGGTCAGGTTTTCTCTCCCTCCTTCTCCGCACAGAAGTGACCGATGCCTGAAACCCCCCTTGAACGCGTCACTGAGACCGAACATCTCGGCGCTGAGAAAACAGCAAAGTTCAGTGAAATCCAGAGCATCAAAACATCCTGACCAGCTCTCCTTACTCACTCGCGCGGCGGGAGCCAGCGCCGCGCTAGCTGCTAGACCAGATGCAAAACACATTACTGTCAACAACGGAGGGGCAAAACCAAAGTGCTAGCTGCAGGCGCTTTATCTGAGAGCTCCAACTGCCAAGCCACCGTATCAGGGAGTATTTTCGGAAAGCGCCTTCCCTTCCACCCCACCGCCTCCCTAACGTTACACATGTGAGTCGCTCTGTCAGGTTAATTACAGCACGGGGGTTTGACAGATCAAAGTTCATTTAATAAAGCGCCCGCTGCCGTGCAGCAGGGGTTTGGGGCTGCTTTTATAGAGCGCACTCCCAGCAGGAAGGCTTATTCAGGAGCAGCGTGATTCCTGCTCGCTGGCGGTTGCTTGTCCCCAAACCACACGTTCCAGAGCAGGTTCATCAGAAGGAAGCAAGGAATTTCTCTCTGCTGCTCCTTCCAGGGGCCTGGGCCACCGGCTTCTCCGTGGCCGCATGACTTTGACCAGAGGGGAGAGATTTTAACTGTCCTTCCTGGGTAACGGAGTAGGACAGCTAGAAAACTCTTGCTCTCAGACTGCAGCAGGTTACAGGTCACAAAAGCAAAACTGGTCTCAGGTTCATACAACTGGAGTTGGATATGGCAATGTTGTTTCAAAGGGAGTCACGAGCTAGTCAGCTTTTATCTAAATAACACTGCGCATCAGTTAAAGGAAAGTGCCTCACAGAGGTCAGCCTCAGCATACGGAACAAATCCTGGGATCCCGAGAAAGTTTTTACTTCCTCCTTTTCAGGCGGAACTCCAACAGTGGGATATCTAAAAACGGGGTAAGGGATTCAAAAGTCTGCCCAGTCTACAACTGGAAACCCATTACAGCATTCTGCTGTGTTAACGCGTGCCTGTTATAAAGACAGCTGATTACAACCGATCACAGCACGGCACCAACGTCTGTCCCTGCAGGGATTAGGTACTCAACATGGTACCTGCGTGTGCAATAGGAGGAGCAGGACAGACACTGCCAGGCTTAAGTCAGATTTTTAAAAAGCCAGTATCTTCTTCCAAAGGTAACCGAAAAAGTGCCATATAAAAATCATAAAATGGCTTAAAACTCTGTTATGCCCTTCAGCTTCGTACTTGGAAAAGGAGTCTCCTTTTCAGTCAGCTTGGAAAGGAAGAGACTGGTGAGGTTCAGGTACGTCCCAGTTGCATTCCATACACTCATACAACTGACTGTAGATGCAACGGGGAGTATTTTTATTTCTAAATGACAGTATTGTTCAAATTAAAGCTGTTCCTGGTAATACTAGAAACCTGCGCAAGGCACAAAGGTCAGATCTGGATCTGAACATCACTCTGCATCTGCTCTTTGTTCAGCTAGTTTGTTCAGACCCATCTCTAATTACTGGGTTTGATAATCTTTGCCCCATTCCTAGCTGCCGTTTAGTGGGGGGGGACTTTTCCTGGTACCGTCCCTAGAACTTAATTAGTTATTTTAGGCTTCACAGTAAGCTGGGACAAGGTGGGGGCAACAGTATCTCTTCTGTAAGAGGTTAATACTTTCTTCTTAGCATGAGGGCTGAACTGCAGTTTTAGGGGTCCCGAATGCTCACAGGAGGAAACTCATTCTCGTCATCAAGACACACTGGTCCAGTTGCAAACTCATGCTCTGGGATAACCTCTCCTCGCAGGGCACCACCGTCCTCCGAATAACCTGTCCAAGGAAAAATACAAAACATGATGGGCAATTGGGTGGAAGGAGTCTGGAAACAAACAGTGGAGACAGTATTTTTAGCAGAGAGCTGCTTTCTCTGGCTTTTTGGCAGAGCAGTGGCGGACGAGAAAGGTATCTCCATCGCCACTACAGATCAGGGAACGGACTGCATGGCTAGCTCCTCTGGCAGAAACTTCCTCCTCCCACCGGGAATGTAAGCACCAATTCCAGAATAAGATCCACATCTGAAAATGGACCTTTAGACTGGGGAATACAATGCAAGGGTCACCCAGTTCTCTCCTGCAACAGTTTAGTGCTAGCTTCGTTAGGGTAAGGTGTAACAGGTTCTAGAGAATCTGTAGTGATCTTGCCACAAAACCAGTGAGATCTGACTTCTACAGGCACGGTTTCAACTCCTGGAAACCCGCCTGGCAGCAGCTGCTGCCTGACAAACTGTGAAGCTCGGATGTGGTTGCTGCACTGCCAGCGGGCCCGTTTGCGGCGCAGCTCTGCACGAGGAGGAGCAGCGCTGGCACGGGGTCCCGGGAAGCAGAGCAGCAAATGCCTGGCCTATTTCTGGGGCAGGGGATGAACCGGGTGAGCTCCAGAGAGTCCTGCTGGCCCAGTTTGCATCGCACAACTGGTGTTTCTGGTTGAACCCTTGGAAGCTGGGAGGCTTCCCACGTTGCCCCAGGTGGCTTTCTTGTTTCTGCCAGAGGAAGGGCAGGTGCGATGCTTACCTGGCATGGTCGAAGTTGAAGGCACTGTACTTTGTCTGGCTACAGTTGCTGCATAAGATTGAGGTAATGGAGGCCGAAGGTCATTTTCTTTGTTCTCCTCCATCTTTCCTGAGCCAAGCAGACTGTACAGGAGCAGGACAGGGGAGAAGAATTAGTTCCAGGCCTGCCCATTCCTCCCCCAGCACCAGCTAAGACAAGCACGTGCATCCACGTCTTCTTGAAGAACATCACCCATCCGCATCACGGCGTCTAGGCAGTGCCTGCAGCCCTGGCAGCGCCGCAGAGGAGAGCATTGTGCTCTACGAGTAAAGCAGGGGGGAAGCAGAAGATAGGGAAAGCACTCCTTCGGCTAGAGGACAATGCTGGCACGAGAATAGAAGGGAACAGACTGACCACAAAAGCTTTAGGTTACAAAGACAAACAGTGTTTCTAATCACAGAGGGGGCTCCAAAGGGCTTCCAACAGGAGCAGACTCGATGGGAAAAGCAGCCCTGGCTAGTTTGGGACGGAGTTTGAGCAGAGATATAGTATGATGTAACGTAACTCATGACCCAAGGGCCCTTCTCAGTCCTCTGATGCTAAAAGAGGAACCCACATACGAAGCTGGCCCACCAGCTCCGGACGGTCGCTTCGGGACGGAGCGGGCGGGCGTCAGCGGTGTCTGAAGGCGGCGGGGCGGCCGGAGCACGCTGGACAGCGCAGCTTTGAAGTGCTTTTGTTTTGTGGCTTTTCAAAAAACTGCTGGCATTTTCCTGGCCGTCAGCCACCTCCTGGCTTAGAGCACATGTTACATTGCACCCCGCCCCAGAGGCTTCACATCTGGAGCCAAGCAGCCCAGATGTGGGGCGGGGGAGGTTACGTGCTTAATCGAATTTGCATACAAACTGAACAGCAGCAGGGAAGACTCTGCATTGGCACTGGATGCCTGCAGGCGTGCATCTGTGCTTCTTGTTTACGGAAGCTCCCAGCATCGCTCCGTACGATCCCACCCCAAAGACAGCTCTCCAGCACCCACTCACGCCTGGAGAAGGTGTGTTGCTCTCCTGCCACCATGGTGGTCAGCGCTCTGCTGCTGGAGGCATCTCCTAAGGCACAGCCTGGCCACCTCTGCTGTCTAAGCTGAGATGTCCCACAGCTGCCTAAGGATCTGAGATGTCTCTGCCTTCTTCTGCAAGAAGCCCTGCGTCCCTGCCTGCTGGTGTCGTTCCCACCTACGTCTGTCGGATCAGGCAGCTAAAATCACAAAGTCAGTTCTAATGTTCTTGCTCCTACAGCTCTATTTTGTGCTTTCAGGTGAAATCTCCCCAAATTTTTTAGAAGATAAGCCTCTGTATCAGATGTCTGGAGGTGTAGTTACCTGTGTTTCTTAATTAAGACACACTCCCCTCCATCTTGCGGGTCCAAGTTATAGATATAGAGATGTCCATCTGACGTAGTCACCAACAGTCGAGGCAGCTTCTGAATCCTAAAGAGAAAAGCATCGTGAGTCCAAACACCTCTGCACTCGCACACAGATACAGCACGCACCCATGCTGCGTGCTCTGCCGGCACGGGTTTGAGATAAGGGGCCAGAGCGGTGGTGCTCTGCAGAGATAGCTGTGTCTGCTCACAGGCCGGCGTGGCAGAGGGGATGCAGATGTCAGTACGTACGTGGAGAGGGCGCAGATGTTCCTTTGTCCAGAGATGTTCAGGCGGACAGTGGCAAAGGCTCGATCCTGGTTCATCATGCCCGATACCTGAGCAGGGAGGTAGTTGGTAGCAGCCTGGAACATCTTTCCCATGTAACCGCTCCAGGTTGGAGGCTCTTCTGGCCGGCTGAGGAGGTCACAGAGCAGCATCAGTGGGGCTACTGCAGTCAGCGTGACAAAGCAGATCAGGAACCGAAATGATCCTGACCTCAGATACGCGAAGGCTTTCTTTGGAGCACCTGCACGCACGGTGCGCCAGCCGGGCTGGATACTTAGGAAGGAGGCAGGGGACAGTGGTAGCTGATAAACCCAGAGCAGGCCTGGAGACCCTGACGGTAGGAATGCAGTGTGTAGCTTTTCCAAGGAGTGAGCCCCTCAGGACACAAAGCCAAAGAGACAGTTTGCAGCTGGTACTGCTTATGGACAGTATGCGGTGAGGAAACGGAAGCCAGCTGCGTAACAGCAAACATCTGAAGCAGAGGCACCCCTGGGGCAGGCAGGGTAGCCCCGGCTAACCCCCTCACCTGTCAGTGAGATGCTCCAGTTTAAAGATGTGCACGGTCTCGGTGTTGCTAGAAGCACAGAGGAACTGGGAATCCATGCTGAACACGAGAGAGCCGATGTTCACATACCTAGGGCCAAGCAAAGACAGGACTGGTCACTCCATGGCATACCGTTCGAGGAGAAGCGCTAAGTTTTGCTCACAGAGACCCACATATGGCAAGGAGCACCCTGCCTGGCTGCTGCCAAGCCTGCGGGCTGACTGACTAGCATTTCCCTCATCTCTCTGCTCAGCAGAGCTGGGGGTAGCCTTGAGTTAGTGACTGACAGCCAGAGAGGTGGAACTGTCCTTGCTCACAGAGCTGTCTGTGGAGCGAACATCTGTGCTGGCCTCGCTACAGCAGATAAAGCTCCTGGTACTGCAAAGGCCTGGGAGGACATCCACAGCGCTGGGTAGCCAGCACGTGGCATCTCCTCCTGCACAGGCTCAGCGGGGCCCGGATGTCTTGGTCACACAGTTTTTGTACTTGCAGAAGTGGGTGTAAAACCACAGGCAGGTCAGGGAAGAAGGTTTTGTGGTTTTGTTTAGTGAGGGGGGGGCCTAAGGTGGTAGCTTCTGTAGGAAACTGCTAGAAGTCACTCCCCTTTGGTCCCGATCAGAGCTGAACTATGACAGAAGGGAGGAGGAAAAAGTCAGAAAAGGATCTGCTGAAGACATTTGTGGGAGCCTACAGAAGATGAACAACAGCCCGCGCTCACCATCGAGACTTGGTCTTTGCGCAAATGACTTAGTAGCTTCTAAACACCTTTGAGAGGGCAAGAGTTGGGCTGATAACTTTGGGAACTTCATTATTTCAAGTAAGAAACAAGAAAGGACAGAGCAAATGGACAGAATCTACCTCTGTTCTCTGCAGTCGCCCTGTTCTGCGACACACTGAATCGAATCACTAAACTTGCCGGAGGCGGCTGGGTGCAGCGTGGCTGTCTGGCACAATGACATTTCTATCTGATACGCTTGCTCTTGTTTTCTTTCTGCAAAAGATGCCAAAGCCACCAGGATCTGACGCTGCCCTCTCCCTGTGTTTACATTTCTGCTCCGGGAGCCCTCTGTGTACTTGTCATTGACAGAAGAATTAACTGACCTTTTCATCCCTCGCCGGAATTCACAGAGCTTTTGCCCACCAGGAATGGAAAATACACGAATGACTGTGCCCTGCAAAAAATGCAAATGGAAAGATCACACAAGAGCAGGGCAAAGAGCACAAACCCTGTCTCCGACACACCCAGCAAACTCAGGACGTGCAAAGGCCCCTCCTGTTTGCCAGCCAGGGTCAATCTGAACCCGACACACTGGCCTCTTACAGGTCAGAATCCTTTTATTGCCCCTCCTCTGCCGCTGTGTTCAAGAACAGGGCTGCTCAGAGGTCCCGCTCTCCGAGCTGGCTGGGACCCCCGTGCCAGCAGCTGGCAGAGAGCACAGGCAGCAGGGAGGGTGCTCGCAGCGCAGCGGCTCTCACTCACTTTTTCGGAAGCACTTGCCAGCTTCGAGCCGGTGGAGTTGAAGGCGAGAGCAGCCAGAGGCCCGTCATGGGCAGGAATGGTGCAGGCTGTTTTCTGTAGGGCAGAAGGTAATGTGAGTGCAAAGAGACACGGTGCTGCTCGGACTGCGTGAGGGCAGGGCGTTCCCTGCCTCGCACCTTATCCAGGTCTGCCGATATGGATTCGCAGGATCGTATTGCACTTACGCTACCCCTTCAACATCCTCAGCATTTCTTATCTCTGCCCTGCCTTGAGCTCACTCCCCACCTACTATGGCCACCGTGATTACAGACAGCTCATTCCAAGGGCAGAAACCCTCAGCTCCCCACCTCTCCAGGCCGCAGGATCGCGACTGCGCTCTCTCTGAGCCTGTGTCTCTGTGCAATTCACTCGGCTGCACAGCAAATCCTGCTGCAGCACCACCACCCCGGTGCCTGCAGGGAGCCCAGGCCCTCGCTGGTACCTCATAGCAGCAGCGTGTTTTCCCCTTGTGCTCTGCTCCTCCCCTGCTGCAGATCCTTAGCTCCCGCCGCACGTAGAGAGCGACAGCCTTATGTAATCCAAAGCCCTGGCGCAAACAGCAGATAATCATGACCCTGCTTCCAGCCAGGGACAGATTTCCTGAGGGGGGCTTTGGACACCTCCCCCTCTCCGTGACTTTGAGTCCCGTGTCCCTTCCAGCCTGTGGCGTGGCAAAGCAGCTGCTCCAGTCCTGCGCTGCACCTGGAGCAGCTCCAACGCTCCCTGAGCCACCCTGGTCACATCGATCCCATGGGATACGCTGCTGAAGCCCCTGCAGGAACCCCTGCGTCAGCCTGGCAGCAGCCCTCGGGCTGCGCAGTAATGGGTCATGTTTTCCTTACTATCCCGTACTGGGAGATGGATGTCCTGATCTCAGAGAGGCTGTCTGCTTCACATGGCATCCAAGCAAGAGGGATGGGGAGCGTGCCTGCCCCGGGCAGTTCCCTCGCAGTGAAGTGTATTTATTAATCTTTCCCAAAGGCCCCATTGGCTTTGCTGTGGTTCTGTTTGTTTTCAGTCCCTGCCGGTATCCAAACGGGCGAGCTTTGCACTTACCAAAGTATTTCCGTCGTAAAGCGCGATCTCTCCGCTGGTCGCGCTGCCGGGATAAGCCAAGTAGGAGTTGGCGTGGTTGATCGAGAGAGCGCACAGACCTGGCAAAGCGAGAAGGACGCAGCTGAGGTTGTTTGTTGGTGGGGGATGGAAAGCAGAAACGCGGCCACGGACACCGCAGGGGGTTCAGGCTCTGTCTCATTTTGGGGCAGTGTCCGGCACCGGGCACAGGCCAGCTGCACGCTGGCAATGCCTCGGCCGTGGGGACACCTGCTGGCATGGGACAGTACGGTCCCTTCTCCCAGCCACAGACCTTCCAAAAATCCTGCTCAGAAGCAGCCCAGGTCCAGCTTTGGGGCACGCTTCTCCCCCTTAACCATCTCCTTTGGCACGGAAGAAGAGGCGCATGAAACACAGCGAGGGAGATCTTGGTCTCGGGGCTAACAGGGCTCCTGTCCAGGCACATCTGGGCACCTCCAGATGTGCGCAGGGCGTAGGTGCTGGGTCGGAAGCTCGGCTGTGCAGCGCAGCACGGACGCAGCCCTGGTATGCAGCCTGGCACGGCAAGGCAGCGGCTGTGGGGCTGGGCAGCGCTGTTTCCTTTTTCTCAGAATGGAAAAGGGAAGCAGAAAAAGACGAAGCAAATGCCAGGGCTGTGCTGGGAGCTGCTGGCTGACAAGGAACTTGAACCCAGCTAAATTTTAACCACAGAGGGAATTCTTCCCCGTAGTAGCCATCTGGTGTTATGCCAACATGAGCATAAAGGTTCCCAAGCGCTCCTTTCAAAGTGAGCAGGAATTACGGGATGAGACGGGGATGGATGGATGTGTCCGTCCGCCTGGCCCCCAGGTGACCTCGGGAAAGAGCATCTCTTCCTGCCTCTCATTTCTGCCGCTGGCTGAGGACCCATCCCGGTGAATCCTGTCACACATAGCACCGGGTCTCGCTTCCTGCACCACGTCCGCACGCTCCCAAATTCAACCCAAGGCTTCGGCATGACCGGAGCCTCCCGGCCCCCACCGAGGGGTCCCACCAAGTCCTACGTGCGGAGGAAGCCGCAGGGTTAAAGGCTGCTGGGGATGCTGCCATACTCCCCAAACAGGACGCCCGCCCGCGTGCACGTATATGCACAGACACGCGGACACATGCCGTGCAACCCGTCGCATCAGGACACGGCCCTGGTCCAGGCCCAGCAGCGGGGAAGGATCGGCTGAAGCTCTCGTTTTAGGTCATTGTTTATAACTAAACAAAGAGACCGCAATGGAGCCAGGAGCTGCAGGATGGGTCAGAGGCCCCAGGGATCCACTCCCTATCAATCAGAGGCCTTTACATCACGCCAGGGCCGGCCCTCACCGGGGAGAAGGGGCGCAGCAGCAAAGTGCAGGCAATAAAAAAGGCGCCCAAAGAGGGAGGGATAGGAGGGAGGCAGAGGAGCCCAGAGACTTTGCTCCTGATGAGCAAGGTTGTCTGTTCAGGATGGTCTTCCCCCGGCCCAGGCAGCACGGGGGGATCAGCGCAGCCCTTTCGCTAAGCGGAGGATCTAGAGAACGCGCGAGCTGAACAAAGCGAGCTCTGAGCGGCTGGTGTGAGTCACCCGCTCCCTCTGCTCCGCGCCTGGCTGGGAGCGGCGGCTGGGAAACCAGGCCAAGGGAGAACACAGGCGCGAGTGTACTGGGCTGACCTCAGGGACGCACAAAGAACAGGGATCACAAGGGACACGGGCAGCCTTTGAAGGTGCTCCTCTGCTCTCGGCAGCCCCACAGCCCTGAGGAGGGTCGGTGCACGCCGTGGCGGGCTCAGGAGGGAGGAGGTGGGCTGGTGCTGCTCGGGATGGCACCTCTGGGAATGCCACATCGCAGGTGGCTTCCTCGAGCAGCGTGGAAAAAAGCTACAGCACCTGAGAAGCTTGGCCTTGCCCCCATGCCAGCAGGTTCAGGTGGATCTGGGGCTTGGGGGAAGCCACGTGAGGCGGTTTCCAAAGCTGCAGTCATCCCCGAGGTGTGTCCCCACGGCACGCGTGACAGCGCGAGTACTGTGATGGTGCAAATCCCCCCCCGACATGAGACATGAAAAACAACATGCTTGAACACATATGGAAAACAACAGGCTCGCCCACCATGGGCATTTTTCTCTCCTGCATGGAAGAGGTTGGACTAGGAGCCAGGTCCTGGCCAGGAACAGCCAGGGATCTCACTGCGACGGGCAGTGGGTGTGAAGCAAATCCCAGTCCTCACTGCGCCAGTGTTACCGTGCCCAGGGCGCAGACTTTGTGGGGGTGGCACACTTGTGTGCTCCTACAGCCTCTCACCGCAGATCCCCGCTCCAAAAAGGGCTGTCCAAAGACAGGTGAGGCTGGACCGCCCCAGCCTCCTGGACACGCCGTCCTCGGGGTCAGGCTTGGGACCAAAGCAGATGGTCCAGGGACAAAGGGAGCGCGTGTGGCACAGCGCTCGTCACTCAGCTCATTTCAATGACAGCTGCTGTGGTAAAAGGGTTTTAAAAAAATAAGCCTGTATGAAGTCCTGTCATCCGCAGCAGCCTGGTCCTGTCCCGGCCAGCACTGATTGCTGCTCTTAAACCACGACCTGGTCATTCAGCCCCACTGCAGAACGGTTCCAGGCCTGGCTATCCCTGCCCTTTCTGCCGCTTCTGGGCTTTCTCGGGAAGGTTTTAAACTTTAATTATATTTGCAGTATTTAGTATGTTTAATCCACACGGAGAGGCCATCTGTTGGGACCTGAAGTAGGTCAGGGGAGCCGCCAGAAGAGCGTCCCTTGAAAGCCCAGCAGCCAGGCGTGAGCACATCAGCAACTTCCCGATCAGCCACCCGTGAAACGGCACTGCAGCCCGCGACCGACCGGGATATCGCAGCGACGCACGGCAGCGCTGCCGCGGGCGCTCGGCCAAGTTTCCCTATCCGCCGCTAAAAATAGCTCCTCTCCTACGAGCAGGAAAGCCGGATTCACCCTGCACCGCACAGAGAGGATCTGTTCTGCAGCCACCTGCCCTGCCCCTTGGGTTTACAGCATATATGGAATAATATCAGGTGGCAGCCTGGGCTCCTGGGAACTCCCTGGCAGGGAACTAGTGCTGTGCCTGGCTGCCTTTTCTGCCCCGGGTGACCTTCACAGCGCTAATCAACTTTGGGAGCTGACCCCAAGCCCGTTAGTAATCACAGGAGCTTTCTACCTTAGCGGAGCAGGGCACGTCCACGGCCAAAAGAGAACCTGAGTTAACCGCAGGTCTGCAGGGAGTGCCGAGCTCTGCGGCGCAGCGTGACGCTGCAGAGCTGACTCATGCCGGCAGCGTGGGGAAGCAGGGCTCCTTTGTCCAGAGAGCACAAACACCACGGGACTCTCTGACGCAGGGCACGGTGAAGGAAGGGCAGGGAGCCCCGGAGGGAGAGTTTCAAGTCGTCCTGTGCGTGGAGGGAAGCTTGCGGTCCCTGCCTGCCTCACAGCTTTCTGCTCGGGAAAGAGAATAAAGGCACGCTGTGGGAAGCTGCGAGCTGCATGGTCATCCCTGTGAGGACAGGAAGGGACCGAATCTGGGAGGTGAAGTCAAACCACGCTGACCATCTCTGCTCTCCTTTGATGCATTTGCTCAGGACAGAGCGGGGTTTCTGCTCTCCCAAGCCCAATTGCCTGCCTCCACGCATTTCTGGCTCCCCAAAGCTGAATCAGGATACACAAACCACAGGCTGGTTTAATTTCTAACAT